>NC_142171.1:37540063-37672889 GCF_029865625.1 Vigna umbellata
TAGTTAAAAGTTTTTATAGTTAATCACAATAAATAATTATTTTATTATTTAAAAATTCTAAATTCTTAAAAAATTAACAAGTATATATATATATAATATATATATTAATATATAATATATTTAGCAGTTTTACCAAAACTTACAATATCATTTACACGTGTGTTAAATATAGTCAAAGTGGAAAAACAAAACCAAAAGATATTACAAAAAGGGTTGGTTAACTAAAATCTAGTCAATTTACAACTAAACATCTTCATGTTTGTTATGAGATCATATAATCTCATATATAATATATTATGTCACAATCAACTTCACACATTAATAGATTTCTCATAAAACTAAATACAATTAAACAAGTAAATAACAATATATAATTGTTATTCACAATATTATTTAAGTATGTATTATTAGCAAGTAACATCCAATCTAATATAAAATCTGAATTATTTTCAAATTGAAAGTCAAGGTGTATTTAATATCGAGATTTGTATAAAATTTCGAGCATATAAGGAACTTTTCACAACTTGATATCACAACTTACAAAACCTAACTTGTTAGTGAAATAAGAAATATCTATTATATTACATGTTCTTTTATTTAATACTAACAATCCAAAATCAAAGTTAATATATCATTATTAAATATGTGGCTAAGTAATTATTATTCAACAATGTCATAATTATTGATATTTTAATCAAATATATCATTTAAATTCGTATATATGTCAACTATCATTCCTTCACATCACCTAATACTATCAAAATCAACAACTAATAAATACATTTCTATTTCATTAAACATGTTATCATCACATGTATATCATCGAGGACAAGAAAATCTCACTACTTTAACACAAAACAATACATTAAAAATACAATATATTCTTAAGATTTTTCTTTGAACTAGAATAAATCTGTGCTAACAGTCATTATAAAAAAAGATTAAGTACTCATTAGGATTTAAACTTAATAAAAATATGTTTACTTAAAAATAATCTCAAAAGAGGAATTCTAGCCAACATGACTTGTTCTAATTTATTTTTATATTATATATTATTTATTTTTATAAAATCACTTATTAATAAATTATTTAAACACATTGATATGCGTATATTACCCATTCCACATTTTTTAATATGAACTTTCTTAAACTTTAAAGATTGTATAATATGAACTTTCTTAGACTCTTAATATGATTTAATTAATCTAAAAAATAAAATGTAATAAAGAGGATGGGAAAAGAAGAAAGAAAGAAAGAAGAGTGATAAGAATGTTGGAGCTACTAAGTAATAAAGAGTGCGTGACTTGAAATTCCCAAAATTCTACGTATCTGCTTTTAATTCGTTGGTCTAAAAATGCCTCTGCTGCTCTTTCTTTCTTCTTCCTTTCTCTCACACATTCTAAACACATTTCATTTTTCTTTCTTCTTCTTTTCTTCTTCTTTTCTTCTTCTATCTTCTCTTTCAGTCCACAAGTTTAAACACGTGCACGTTTCTGTCTTAGGTAAGTCACGTCATCGAGCTACCTCCACAATTGCAAATTGCAACTTCTACTCTAATTTATTATTATTTATCAACATACATCACAAACATACACATACACTAAATCAAATCAAATAATATAATTAATTAAAATATTTAAAAACATGAAATTCAAATTTCAACCCTTTAAAACACTATATATTAACCTGTTTAATAGTTATACACAGCTTCGCATCATAAAAATAAGGTAGATCAAATATATTTATTGTTTCATTAAGGATAAAAAATATTTATAAGAGTAATCTACTTTTAAAAGAATATAGAGAGTATTATTTAATATTAAACAAGTTTTATCCGGAACTTTAAAAAATGTTTAGACATCAAATTTCTCATTTGAAAATCAACATTCAACTCACGTTGTAACTAACATATAATAGGTAACTTCTTGCGCATCTCTTTAGTTTTTAGTAGAAATTTTCACCAATTTTTCACTACGTGATACCTTTAGTCATGTTATATGATTAAGACTATCAATAAATAAAATTTAGATATCTCATTTATAAGTTTTGTAAGCTAATACTTACTTTATACTCATGTGAAGTATGATTATTTTTCAATAATTCATTCTTTTGGGAATCATACCAATGATTCTCCTTAGTTTATAGTTTACACTTTTCATTGCAAAACAATACACGCCACATTATTTTGATTAAATAAAGGTAATGAATAATTAGTATTATGATTAAATAAAGTTAATGAATAATTAGTATTATTATTAAATAAAGTTAATGTCAAACAGCCAAACCAACCAATTGCAACATACTCATGGACAAAGAGAACTCCTACTCTTATCCTAAACTTCGACTTGAAGGGATTATAAACCTATTAAGTACCAACTAATTGACTCATTTTCATAGATTTTTCACTTTAAGGTGGTGTTTAGTTTTATGCTTAAGACTCGGGAGGCTTAAGAAATTTATGAGGAAGCAATTAACTAATACAAATCTATCTTAAAGACATGTTGAGGACTTTAGAATTATTATACTAATCATGACATGACATAATAGATATCCTAAGTAATCAAGATTTGTACCATGATTAACGTCATAATCTCTCTGCTCTCTCTCTCATCACATAAATAATGATAAATCGAGTAGTTGGTATAGAGATGTGTTGTCAAACCATTAAAATCAGTAGTTAGTGGAAGCCAGGTGTAGGGGCAAGGGTTTAAAAATTAAAAAAGCGGAAGACAGGTGTGCAGAGCTGAGTGACCGATCGGTTTGTTGATGGTAGTATTTAAGAAAAATTTTCAAAACTTAGAGCCACTTCTGCATGCATCTTCTCTCTCTCTTCAAACTTTTTGATTTTTTCACCTCTTTCTCTCTACAATTCTCATTCTTCTCTCTACGAATTCTCATCTTTTTCTTCTTCTGATCATCATTCAGGCAGCGCCTGAGTCTTCCTGGTGTCAAGGGCTTCACTTTGCACCGATCAAGTTGTTGGTTTGAGCTGGTAAGTTCATTCTTCTCTTAGCACGATTGTTTTCTGGCACATGCAAACCAAGTTTCTGGTTGCATGAGATTAATATCTTTTTCCATGAAATTCTTATAGCAATTCTGGTCTTTTGTTCTGTCTAGTTTCGTAATGGGTGAACTCTAAGTGTATAAGATTGGAAGTGGTGAGCCATATCCTGCAACCGTGAGCATTCAGCTAAGTTTAGAGGTAAGGGAAGCTTGTAATTTAATTATGATTATCTAATGGTGAATGGTTGCATGTTTGAACGATGATCTGTATAGTTATTTGATTGATATGAACTATCTATGTTAATGTATGTTCGTTTGTATGCGTTGATGTTTTATAAATGAGGTGAACTGGGTAGGAATAGGGTTTGATCTTAAATCTGCAGTATTCTATGCAATTCTGTAATTATATTTGAAACTAAGAGTGTTTGGTCCAACTTAGTAGTGTTTGGTTAAAGCTTGTAGTGTTCGGTTTAAGTTCTTAGGTTTCAGTTAAAAGCTTTCAGATTTCGGTTAGGTCTAATTATAATATTCTATAAATTCTTTGAGTCCTATCTAGTAAAGACCGTTCGGTCATAGTTTTTGAGTAGCGAGAAAACATTCAGTCTCACAATAAGTATTCGGTTTAAACTATAATGTTCAGCCTGGTTATAACGATCGGTCATGTTGGTCATTAAAAAGTAATCTTTCGTTCTGTGTGATTCATAGGAATGATGATATCTTTTACAGTTTTGTCAAAGATTGGAATCTTATTTTATTGTGCGGTTTGACTGTATTGATGGCTAAAGTATGATGGTATTTAAAGTGTGGCATGAATTGAATAGTATGGATATGAAGGAGTATTCCAGGGAGGAATATATCAGGATTGGTTATTGAATGATAGAGTATGAATGTGGTTATGCTTAGTTGGCATTTATCCTGATATTCTATGATTACTCATTCTCAAGTAGAGATGAGTAAATTATGTGTGAGAATGGTAGGAGATCCTAGTCCATAAGGTGAACTTAGGCGAGGTATAACGAACTAACCTCGGGTGACAGCTGTTGAGGGCATCCCAGCTACTACATCACCCGGGTGCACAAACGTCGTAGCCACACAAATTCATACAGTCCGGCCGTCCTTGTCGTTGCAATGATCATCCTATGGATGTGAACAGAAGGGGACGAGTGTTTGCTGGAAGAGGCTTTAGAAGAAGTGAACGTTAAAGCTGAACCATAGGACCGTTCGGTCGTTAGAATCAGTTTTATTTCGTATAATCGTTCGGTGTAAGCATAGTTTTGGAACCGTTCGGTTTAGTATTTCGTTTTGTAAAGCTTATATTCTGTAGTATTTTTGTAAGGCCGTTCGACCATAAAAATACTTCTTTTCTCTCATAACTGAACTATAATATTGTTAATATTGAGTATTCTATTATATGGTTTTATGTTATATTTTTGAGATGTTATATGTGTTTTTCCTAAAATTGATCATGAACTCCTGATATCATATTAGTGGGTTAAAAATTTGGTTTCAAATGGTTTCGAGGGTTTCGATTTTCAAAAAATTCATTCATCGATGACCCGACACTCACTGTACTTACAGGGCATACGTTTTTTCTTTTTCTCTGTATGCTATATTACTAGTAATATATAATATGATATGATAACTAATTATTAATATTTCGTGCTTACATTTAATGTCATGGTTAATTTAGTCTACTGTTTACTTTTCTACGTAAATAATAATCGCTATGACTTGCTTCTATAAAAAAGAAAATCACCAACATATAAAAGCGAAGGAAAGTGATAAAGAATGGCAAAAAGGCATTTTGCAATTTATTTGATATTAATGTTTCGGGTACTCATTTTCAAAGATTTAGAGTGAATTCATAGTTTGGGTAAAACAAAGTTAATATTAGTTTTCTTCATTAAAGGAAAGTTGTTCGAATAAGGATGTCTTATTCAAACAATATCTTACTATTTTCAAAAGTTTGTGTTTAATTTTTAAAATTATTGTGCTGACATGATAATAATTGAGTTATATGTTATATATTTATTTTGATGGTAAGATGTAAGTATAATAAATAAGTATGAATTAAGTTATATGATGATAAGCTTTAATAAGAAATGGATGTACATGAGATCATATGTATAGTATTGCTTCTGTTTTGTTTTGGTGTGTTCAATATTGAAACTCGTTAATGAAATTACGTACGCATTTTGTCTATGTTGATAGTCTAAATTATGTACATCGAGGTCTTAGGAAGAAACTACATCAAGGTTCATAAATTAGATGTTATTGAACACGTGTAATGAACTACTAAACTGTATTAAATTATTGAAAATGTGATAGCAAGATTTTATTAGTTTTTGTGAAACTTACTCACTGCACGTTTTAGAAGACAACTTAGTTCTTCGGTTTATTCTCAAAGTAAATAAGAATGTTGTTTTATTGACAAAATAAATTAGTGACGATGATGATGTACTTCCTTTGATATTGAAGTAAGATATGAATGTATTTATATTGTTAGCCTTAACATATGAAAACAGTGATTTTATGAATTATTCAATGATAGTGTGGAGATGTTTGTGATTTCTAATGAACTAAAATTAAGTTAGCTTTGTTCTTGTGTGCTATTTTGTACATGGTGACAACTATTGTGATATTTGAGATGAGAACAAATAAAATCACAAGTGTTGAAGAACATTCAAGAAATGTATAAATTTAAATGAGAGAAAAATGAAACTTAATTTTTTTAAAAATATATTATCTTATTCTTGTTGTAAACTCAAATTGTTTTGGGTATTATATAAACTATAAATGTTTTTTTGTATTTTAAAGTAGATTAAAAATAAAAGCATACTTTGAAAAAGTTTATAACCACGTCAAAAATAATTATTATTCACTTCAGTAATTTCATCTCTCTAAATATGTAATTTTCTCTTCAAAGTTTTCAATTAACATCATTTCCTCAAATAATTACATCATTTTAGGAAGCAATGAAAAAAAAATCAAGATAGATTGATCAAAATCTTAACAAAATAAGATATTCTTCATCCTACATAAATTCACTGATGAAATTTTCAGTTTCAGTGATAACTTAATCATATAAATCAATGTATTAGGTGGTGAAAAATTAAAAAAATATTATATCATGTTTTACAAAGTAGATAGAAAATTGATTGTCCTACCAAAGGAGTTGAGTTGATGGTCCCCTTACACCCTGATGTTGCTTCTTGTGCTTTTCCGCCTCGGCTATGTTCTTCTCCAACACCTTGGCCCTCTCCACCATGGCAGAAAACGTTCGTATGCACAAGCTTGAAATCAATACCTTCAAATCACTTCTCAAGCCGTTCTCAAACTTCCGGCACTGCCACTCTTCATTTGTGGCCATTGTGTTGAAACGAACCAAGTGTTTGAACTTGTTCGTATATTCAGAAACAGACATCCCTCCTTGGACCAATTGAAGAAACTCCACTTCTTTTGCAAACCGAACGCTATCTGGAAAGTATTCTTCATAAAATTTATTCCTAAACACTTCCCAAGTGATGGGAGTTTGGGCGTCCGTCAAGAGAGCTTTTGCGCTCGTCCACCAGTGACTAGCTTCACCAGTTAATAAATATTCCGTAAATGCCAAACGGTTGTCGTCTGGGCACCTTTTGGCATCATAAATCCTCTCCATGTCCCTTAGCCATTGATCCGCTGCATCCGGAAGTCCCTTTCCATTGAACTTGGCAGGATGATGTTGTAGAAAACTTTCCAAACTCCATTCCGTAGTGGGCTGGGTGGCATTGGAAGAGGACGCTCCTGGCGTGCCTCTGGTAGCAGCAAGAATGTCCATCAATTGCCTCTGCGTGGCTTCCGAACTGGCGCGAGCGGCCTCCATAATCTGCATGGCGTTCTGATTTTGCTGCATCAGAGTGGCGTTCTGTTCCATCAGAGTATTATTCTGCTGTTGCAACCTATCTATCACGGATTCCAACAGCCTAGCGTTGTTGGACGCATCAGTATCATTTGGCGGTGGGGGAGGAGGAAGTCTAGGCGCCATAGGTTCTCTGGTTCATCAGAAAACGAGCGTTAGAATTGTTCAAGAGTTAAAAACAATAACTCACTAAACATATAATAAGCACACAGCAAAAACACAGTGCACCCATATCCTACAGTGTCCTTTTTATAGAACAAAACTGCTCTGATACCACTAATGTAACATCCCAAAATATAGTAATTACCATAATTTAGAATTAATTACAATTAACAGTAAATAAGCAGTCTTTACATTTAATAAAGCAGAGTTCAAAAGCCGAACGGCTTAAGGTTGCAGAGTTTCAATATACAACTCAAAACAACGAGCGCTAAATAACGAACGGTTTTAGATACAAATAACGTACGCTCAAAATAGGGTTCAGGGATAATTAGGACGAACGGCTTTACAAAATATTTAGCCGAACGTCCTACTAAGCTAACAATTCATAATTCTAATCTATCGAGCGCTCTAAGGCTCGGCCTTCACTTCTACTCCAACTAGATTCGCCTCTTCCAAATTTTCTTCTTCCAGTATTTCTTCAAGGGACGTACCACCATCTGCTCACATCCACAACGGATGGTCATTGCAAGACAGGACGAACGTACATGGACAAGTGACAACACAAGGAAAAACGAAAGGGTAAGCTTATAATATTTAATTCAAACATCCAACGTACACATTCAACATTTCAATGCACACGTACAACATACAATTGAACATATTCCATCATAGTAATTTATAAGTATATAATATACGACTGTCCGGACTGTATGAACCATGTAGCTACAGGCGTCCTTGCACCCGAGTGATGTAGTAACTGGGATACCCTCAACAGCTGCCACTCGAGGTTAATCCTTCGCCCCTGCTAAGTGAGGGATACGAAAGACCTCCTGCCATTCCCACACATGACTACTCCCTTCTACGTGAAGATGAGCATCACGGAATATCAGGATGGACCAAGCCAGCATTAGCTAACCATAGTCATACTTTACCAATTCAATCTTTCAATATATATATATATGAGACGTTCCTCCCTGGAACGCTCGTCCAAAATCCAACATCATAAATTCAGTTCTCATAGTGTTCACACTTTAATTTACCATATTCCATCATCTTTTACATCATTAGATTCAGGAGTCAAAAATGACGAACGTTCAGTCCAATGAAGGGTGAGGACGAACGTCCAAATGAAGTTACTGGATAATCAGTAAAAATATATAACGAACGAACTTTCTGTTTGACCAATTAAATGAACTGACTCAACTTTGAAGTGTACTGGTACTTAGAAAAATATTTGGGATAAAAACTCGCACCAGATTTAATGCACAATGGAGGATCAAGAACACTTAGAATTATTTTTGAAGAGACTTGCATATGAAAACCACTGCCAGGAATTGAACGAACGTAAAGAAAATTGAATATTTAATACTTTGGACGAACGCTGTTTTATCAAATGATTATTCAATTAGAACGAACGCTTGGTCTGAGACATTGCGCAATTTAGAACGAACACTCGTTATAAGACCGAGCGCTTTTAGGACGAACGCTCGACATAAGGCCGAACGCATTTAAGGACGAACGCTCGACATAAGGCCGAACGCTATCAAAGACGAACGCTCGACTTAAGGCCGAACGCTATCGAAAACGAACGCTCGACTTAAGGTCGAACGCTATCAAAGACGAACGCTCGACATAAGGCCGAACGCTATACGAACGAACGTTCGACATAAGGCCGAACGTTCTCATTTCAGCATTGTTTAATTTAAGGCGTACGACAACTCTACGTTGAGCCGAACACTCAAACATAGTAACTCAATAAGGACGCTCGTTCTCACACCGAATTCTTCCCAAATGAAAGAATTCAATTCTAAGCCTTTGCAGGGAAACCGAACGGTATAAGACCGTACGGTGACGAGCGTTAATTATCATAGGGACTTTCTCAGATACAGATTTTTCAACTTAACAGGATTCCAGATTTTTCCAACTTATCTTAACTCAATATTTCTCATATAATTCATACTTTGTAATTTTAAATCAACACAATTTCCAGACTTTATACAATTCACATTAATCATTCACATTCATACGTATCAAATATACTCATACATCACAGCCAACACATATTCCATGCATCCAGTTCAATCAACGTTCATTCATACATGCTAAAATCAACATATTTATCATACATACAGTTCATATCATACGTTCATGATTCATACAAGTATAAATTAAATTTATAAGCTTCCCTTACCTGGATAGCAGTGTTCGTTCTAAAGTATCACTTGGACTTGCCCAACTTATGGTTTTCTACCCTCCAAGATCTTTCTTATTCTCTTCAACTAAGTCTAACCAAAGAAACGTAAACGATATCAACTTAAGCCCTTGCATGTAACTGAATCTGGGTTCGAAGGAATTCCAGAAACGAGCTTATGAGTTGGAAATCTTACCGTCAACAGAATCTGAAGTTGTTCGGACCAAAATGAAGTTCACGGCGTAAGGAACGTTCCTACGGTTCTGAATGTTAAACGGAGAAGAGATGAATGAGTAACAGTAGAGAGAAGTTTTAAGGTTTCTAGAGAGAGGTTGGAGAAGATGAAGGATTTGAGTTCTGAGGAAGAGGATGAGTGGTGCAGGTAAGAGAGAGAATTCTAGGAAATCCAGTTTTGTGAAATTCACGTTCGTTTGAGCGAACGTACCCCAAGCTGACACGTGCCCACTAAATTCTGAACTGGAAGCTTCTTCTGCAACACGTGGCGTGTGTGCATGTGAAGCCATGTGCGTTTTCAGAGAATGATGGGTGCGGTTTCAGTGTATGTCAGAGAGTTTATCAGATTTGGAAATGGGTTTTAAAATGAGATAAGCATGGATTGAGGTGTGCATTAATGGTGATGTGACAGGAAATTTACAGAGTAATTTTCAGGGTCTCACATTCTCCCTAACTACAAAAATTTTCATCCTCGAAAATTTAAAACTTACCCGTGAACAGGTGTGGATACAAGTCTCTCATCGCACTCTCTACTTCCCAAGTTGAGTCACCAGTCTTAGCGTCCCACACTATCTTTACTAAACGAACGTCCTTCCCTTTGTGTAACCTTGTGCGAACGTTCTCAACACGAACTGGTTGCAACTCCAGCGTTCGATCCGGTTGTAGGTGAATGTCTTCCAGTTCTAATACATGAGAGGGGTTGGCTATATACTTTCTGAGTTGAGACACATGGAAGACCGGATGTAGATTTGATAGTTGAGGTGGCAATGCTAATTCATAAGCTACTGGTCCAATTTTCCTCAAAATCTGGTACGGTCCTATGAACTTTGGCGACAGCTTCTTTGGACGAACGACTCTGCCTACTCCAGTAATTGGGTTGAGTCTCAAGAATACGTGATCCCCTGCAGCAAACTCCAATGGCCTCCTTCTTCTATCCGCATAAGATTTTTGCCTACTCAGGGACGTCTTCAATCTCTCCTGGATCAACTTCACTTTGTCAGTCGTTTGCTGGATGAGTTCAGGTCCAGTCAGCACGTTCTCTCCTTCCTGGAACCAGCAAAGTGGCGTTCGGCATTTCCTTCCATAGAGAGCTTCAAACGGCGCCATACCAATGCTAGCTTGAAAACTGTTGTTGTACGTGAACTCCACTAGCGGCAGTATTTCATCCCAGGCGCCCAAGTGATCTAGGACGCACGTCCTCAGTAAATCTTCCAGCGTCTGGATGGTACGTTCGGACTGACCGTCCGTTTGAGGATGATACGCTGAACTCATCTGCAGTTTGCTTCCCAACTCGCCTTGTAACGATCGCCAAAACCGAGATGTGAATCTCGGGTCTCGGTCAGAAATTATGCTTGAAGGCACTCCATGAAGACGAACGATCTCCTTGATGTACAACTTAGCCAAATTTGTCATTGACATCTTCAAGTTTACTGCTAGGAAGTGGGCGCTCTTTGTTAATCTGTCCACGATTACCCAGATTGAATCATGATTTCGAACCGTACGTGGTAGATGGGTCACGAAATCCATAGAAATGCTGTCCCACTTCCACTCTGGAATTTCCAATGGTTGAAGCAAGCCGCCTGGTCGTTGGTGTTCAGCCTTTGCACGTTGACAGGTCAAGCAAGATGCCACAAAACGAGCGACATCACTCTTCATTCCAGGCCACCAGAACGAGCGTCTAAGATCTTGGTACATCTTAGTCATACCGGGGTGTATGCTAAGACGACTGTGATGTGCTTCCTCCAATATGATCCGCTTCAGTTCGCCATCATTGGGAACGCACGTCCTACCCATGTAACGCAGTAGGCCGTCCGTCCCAGCATTGAAATCTTTGGCTCGTTCTGAACCGAGCGCGCTAAATATCTTCACCAGCTCTTCATCCTCTCGTTGCTTCATTCTAATCCGATCAAAGATGTTGCTAGATATTCTAAGGTTACAGCACTTAATGCTGTTCGGCTCCAACTCAAACTGCAACCTTAGATCTCTAAAACTCTCAACCAAACCAAGCTCTTTCACCATCATCAACGATACATGTACTGCCTTCCTGCTTAGAGCGTCCGCCACTACATTGGCCTTTCCAGGGTGATAAAGCAACTCAAATTCATAGTCTTTTAAGAACTCCAACCAACGTCTTTGCCTCATATTCAACTCCTTTTGATCAAATAAATATTTGAGGCTCTTGTGATCACTGAAGACTTGGAACGTTGATCCGTAAAGATAATGCCTCCAAATCTTCAGTGCAAAAACGACCGCTGCCAATTCCAGGTCGTGCGTTGGATAATTGCGTTCATGAATCTTCAACTGACGAGACGCGTATGCTACCGCTCGTCTCTCTTGCATAAGCACACAGCCCAACCCTTGATGGGACGCGTCACAGTACACTTCAAAGGGTTTGGTCGTGTCTGGAATTATCAAAACTGGAGCGCTCGTCAGTTTTTCCTTCAGCTCCTGGAAACGCTCCTCACACAGATCAGTCCAGGCGAACGGCTGATCCTTTCTAGTCAATTGGGTAAGCGGAGCCACTATCTTGGCGAATCCCTCTATGAAGCGTCTGTAGTAGCCAGCAAGCCCAACGAAACTTCTAACTTCTGTGACCGAACGCGGGCTCTTCCAATCCAACACTGCTCTCACCTTAGAAGGATCCACTGAAATACCTTCAGCCGAGACCACATGGCCCAAAAACTGTACCTCATTCATCCAAAATTCACACTTGGACAGTTTTGCATACAACTCCTTTTCTCTCAACACGCTCAGCACTGCCCTCAAGTGTTCTTCATGCTCGGCTTGTGTCTTAGAGTAGATGAGAATATCATCTATGAAAACGACCACAAACTTGTCCAAGTAAGGTCTGAAGATGCGGTTCATATAATCCATGAACACTGCAGGAGCGTTCGTCACTCCAAATGGCATCACTACATACTCGTAGTGTCCATAACGAGACCTAAACGCTGTCTTCTGAATGTCGTCCTCTTTCACCCTAATCTGATGATATCCCGAACGCAAGTCTATCTTTGAAAATACCGTTGCCCCATGCAGTTGATCCAACAAATCATCAATCCTTGGCAACGGGTACTTGTTTTTGATGGTCAGCTTGTTCAATTGTCTGTAATCTATGCACAACCGAGAGCTGCCATCCTTCTTTTTCACCAAGAGCACAGGCGCTCCCCATGGTGATACGCTCGGTCTAATAAACTGCTTCTCCATCAACTCTTCGATCTGCTTTTTAAGTTCAACCAACTCTGCAGGCGCCATCCGGTATGGTTGAACTGAGATAGGTGCGGCTGTCGTCACCAAATCAATGGTGAATTCAACTTCCCGAACAGGAGGTAACCCAGGTATTTCCTCTGGAAAAACGTCCTGAAACTCCTCCAAAATGGACGTTCGTTCCTTACTGCCAATAACGAACGTTCGTTCTTGCCTCAACTTTCCCAGCTCGTGGTCTTCATGCGTCATGATGAGGAAACAAGCAGCGCCCTCCATAATATCTTCTTTCAACTGGCCGAGCGTCACACCCAAATCCTCTTCGTCTTCTTCAGGAAAAATTAACTCTTTAGCTCCACAATCTATGAGAATGCGATTGGTATTCAGCCAATCCATTCCCAAAATTACCTCTAAATCTTTGAGAGGCAAACAGATGAGATTCACTTTGTATCTACGCCCTTCTACCTCAATAGGACATCTAACGCACATGGTAGACGTCCTAACCTCACCAGCTGCTGGTGTTGACACCACCAGGTCAAACTGCATCTCACTCGCTGCTAACCCCAGTTTTTCAACGCACGCCTTCGAGATGAAGGAGTGTGTTGCCCCGAGTCATACAACACACAGCAAGATATTCCATGAAGTAAGCAGGTACCAGTGACGAGCGTACCTGAGCTCGCTGCCTCCGCTCCAGTGATCGCATACACTCGTCCCACTGCTTGAGCTCGTCCCCCTCTCGGCTGATTCCTTCCAGCATTTGGTGGTCTCATTACTGCTCGACCTCCAGAGTTGCACTCGTTCGCTACATGTCCATTCCTTCCGCAACGAATGCAATGTTTTCCACCCACCAACTGAGGGCATGACGAACGGTAATGCGGCCCTCCACACTGAAAACAAGTAATACCACCTTGCTGCCCATACTGTCCGGCAGGAACCAATGCTTGCGATCCGCTTGCGTTCGTGAGCTGATTTGGACGAGCGTAAGGGAATCTCCTCTGACTGGTATTATTCCTTGCTACGATTGGTCCCCTTACACCCTGATGTTGCTTCTTGTGCTTTTCCGCCTCGGCCATGTTCTTCTCCAACACCTTGGCCCTCTCCACCATGGCAGAAAACGTTCGTATGCACAAGCTTGAAATCATAACCTTCAAATCACTTCTCAAGCCGTTCTCAAACTTCCGGCACTGCCACTCTTCATTTGTGGCCATTGTGTTGAAACGAACCAAGTGTTTGAACTTGTTCGTATATTCAGAAACAGACATCCCTCCTTGGACCAATTGAAGAAACTCCACTTCTTTTGCAAACCGAACGCTATCTGGAAAGTATTCTTCATAAAATTTATTCCTAAACACTTCCCAAGTGATGGGAGTTTGGGCGTCCGTCAAGAGAGCTTTTGCGCTCGTCCACCAGTGGCTAGCTTCACCAGTTAATAAATATTCCGTAAATGCCAAACGGTTGTCGTCTGGGCACCTTTTGGCATCATAAATCCTCTCCATGTCCCTTAGCCATTGATCCGCTGCATCCGGAAGTCCCTTTCCATTGAACTTGGCAGGATGATGTTGTAGAAAACTTTCCAAACTCCATTCCGTAGTGGGCTGGGTGGCATTGGAAGAGGACGCTCCTGGCGTGCCTCTGGTAGCAGCAAGAATGTCCATCAATTGCCTCTGCGTGGCTTCCGAACTGGCGCGAGCGGCCTCCATAATCTGCATGGCGTTCTGATTTTGCTGCATCAGAGTGGCGTTCTGTTCCATCAGAGTATTATTCTGCTGTTGCAACCTATCTATCACGGATTCCAACAGCCTAGCGTTGTTGGACGCATCAGTATCATTCGGCGGTGGGGGAGGAGGAAGTCTAGGCGCCATAGGTTCTCTGGTTCATCAGAAAACGAGCGTTAGAATTGTTCAAGAGTTAAAAACAATAACTCACTAAACATATAATAAGCACACAGCAAAAACACAGTGCACTCATATCCTACAGTGTCCTTTTTATAGAACAACAACTGCTCTGATACCACTAATGTAACATCCCAAAATATAGTAATTACCATAATTTAGAATTAATTACAATTAACAGTAAATAAGCAGTCTTTACAATTAACCAAGTTCAAAAGCCGAACGGCTTAAGGTTGCAGAGTTTCAATATACAACTCAAAACAACGAGCGCTAAATAACGAACGGTTTTAGATACAAATAACGTACGCTCAAAATAGGGTTCAGGGATAATTAGGACGAACGGCTTTACAAAATATTTAGCCGAACGTCCTACTAAGCTAACAATTCATAATTCTAATCTATCGAGCGCTCTAAGGCTCGGCCTTCACTTCTACTCCAACTAGATTCGCCTCTTCCAAATTTTCTTCTTCCAGTATTTCTTCAAGGGACGTACCACCATCTGCTCACATCCACAACGGATGGTCATTGCAAGACAGGACGAACGTACATGGACAAGTGACAACACAAGGAAAAACGAAAGGGTAAGCTTATAATATTTAATTCAAACATCCAACGTACACATTCAACATTTCAATGCACACGTACAACATACAATTGAACATATTCCATCAGTAGTAATTTATAAGTATATAATATACGACTGTCCGGACTGTATGAACCATGTAGCTACAGGCGTCCTTGCACCCGAGTGATGTAGTAACTGGGATACCCTCAACAGCTGCCACTCGAGGTTAATCCTTCGCCCCTGCTAAGTGAGGGATACGAAAGACCTCCTGCCATTCCCACACATGACTACTCCTTCTACGTGAAGATGAGCATCACGGAATATCAGGATGGACCAAGCCAGCATTAGCTAACCATAGTCATACTTTACCAATTCAATCTTTCAATATATATATATATGAGACGTTCCTCCCTGGAACGCTCGTCCAAAATCCAACATCATAAATTCAGTTCTCATAGTGTTCACACTTTAATTTACCATATTCCATCATCTTTTACATCATTAGATTCAGGAGTCAAAAATGACGAACGTTCAGTCCAATGAAGGGTGAGGACGAACGTCCAAATGAAGTTACTGGATAATCAGTAAAAATATATAACGAACGACTTTCTGTTTGACCAATTAAATGAACTGACTCAACTTTGAAGTGTACTGGTACTTAGAAAAATATTTGGGATAAAAACTCGCACCAGATTTAATGCACAATGGAGGATCAAGAACACTTAGAATTATTTTTGAAGAGACTTGCATATGAAAACCACTGCCAGGAATTGAACGAACGTAAAGAAAATTGAATATTTAATACTTTGGACGAACGCTGTTTTATCAAATGATTATTCAATTAGAACGAACGCTTGGTCTGAGACATTGCGCAATTTAGAACGAACACTCGTTATAAGACCGAGCGCTATTTTAGGACGAACGCTCGACATAAGGCCGAACGCATTTAAGGACGAACGCTCGACATAAGGCCGAACGCTATCAAAAGACGAACGCTCGACTTAAGGCCGAACGCTATCGAAAACGAACGCTCGACTTAAGGTCGAACGCTATCAAAGACGAACGCTCGACATAAGGCCGAACGCTATTACGAACGAACGTTTCGACATAAGGCCGAACGTTCTCATTTCAGCATTGTTTAATTTAAGGCGTACGACAACTCTACGTTGAGCCGAACACTCAAACATAGTAACTCAATAAGGACGCTCGTTCTCACACCGAATTCTTCCCAAATGAAAGAATTCAATTCTAAGCCTTTGCAGGGAAACCGAACGGTATAAGACCGTACGGTGACGAGCGTTAATTATCATAGGGACTTTCTCAGATACAGATTTTTCAACCTTAACAGGATTCCAGATTTTTCCAACTTATCTTAACTCAATATTTCTCATATAATTCATACTTTGTAATTTTAAATCAACACAATTTCCAGACTTTATACAATTCACATTAATCATTCACATTCATACGTATCAAATACACTCATACATCACAGCCAACACATATTCCATGCATCCAGTTCAATCAACGTTCATTCATACATGCTAAAATCAACATATTTATCATACATACAGTTCATATCATACGTTCATGATTCATACAAGTATAAATTAAATTTATAAGCTTCCCTTACCTGGATAGCAGTGTTCGTTCTAAAAGTATCACTTGGACTTGCCCAACTTATGGTTTTCTACCCTCCAAGATCTTTCTTATTCTCTTCAACTAAGCCTAACCAAAGAAACGTAAACGATATCAACTTAAGCCCTTGCAGGTAACTGAATCTGGGTTCGAAAGAATTCCAGAAACGAGCTTATGAGTTGGAAATCTTACCGTCAACAGAATCTGAAGTTGTTCGGACCAAAATGAAGTTCACGGCGTAAGGAACGTTCCTACGGTTCTGAATGTTAAACGGAGAAGAGATGAATGAGTAACAGTAGAGAGAAGTTTTAAGGTTTCTAGAGAGAGGTTGGAGAAGATGAAGGATTTGAGTTCCGAGGAAGAGGATGAGTGGTGCAGGTAAGAGAGAGAATTCTAGGAAATCCAGTTTTGTGAATTTCACGTTCGTTTGAGCGAACGTACCCCAAGCTGACACGTGCCCACTAAATTCTGAACTGGAAGCTTCTTCTGCAACACGTGGCGTGTGTGCATGTGAAGCCATGTGCGTTTTCAGAGAATGATGGGTGCGGTTTCAGTGTATGTCAGAGAGTTTATCAGATTTGAAATGGGTTTTAAAATGAGATAAGCATGGATTGAGGGGTGCATTAATGGTGATGTGACAGGTAATTTACAGAGAAATTTTCAGGGTCTCACAAAATGTAATATAGTGTTTTTGAAATGAATAATGTAAATGATTATGAATTATTTTATGTGAGAAATTGTGATAATATATACTAACCATGACACGTACTTATGAATTAATGTTTGAATTTATTCATGTTTTATTTGTTATGATATTGTTATAATTGTATGTAGTACAAAAATAAGTGATATAAGATAGAAAAAATACCTTCAGTAAATCTAAAATGATTTTTTTCATGTGTGATTCATCTACTTTTTTATTCTTAAACAATGAAAGTGTTATGTGTTTTGAGAGATATATTTAATTTGGTTTGGTATAAAAAAAATGAGGATATTATTTCAATTAATCTTTAAATTAATCAATTATACATGACTCATGTGCATGATATGAATTCCTAGACATGATTTCAGCCTAGATATGAAAAATTTTATGATATGTGTGGTAGACACAAATAGAGAGAATATGTGAAAGATGACAGAGGTGAGTGAAAAGCTGGAAGTTGTGTGAATTATTTTCAAAATAAAGAGGTCCCACATTCTTCAATTTACGAAGAACAACACTGTTTTTAGCAAGTGACCTTCTCTGCAACTTCACTGTAGTAAAACAATAATATTTAGGTTTAATGTCTCAATAGGTCTCTATTTTTATTCAGAATTTGAAATAGGTCCCTTTATTTTTTGGCGTCTCAATTGGATCCTTATTTTTGTTAATTTGATGCAAATAAATCCTTTCCGTCAATTTCATCAAACGGCGTTAATGAATGTGTGACGTTGCCTTACACGTGTCAATACTGTTCTCAGGCCACGTCACACATTCATTAACGCCCTTTGATGAAATTGACGGAAAGGATTTATTTGCATCAAATTAACAAAAATAAGGACCCAATTGAGACGTCAAAAAAATAAAGGAACCTATTTCAAATCCTGAACAAAAATAGGGACCTATTGAGACATTAAACCTAATATTTATCTTTAAGTATAATTTTTATTTGTGGTGTAATTTTTGTTGTGGAAAGAAATTGTAAAATGAAAGAAAATAGGGATTAAAAGGTAAAAAGTTAAGGAGGTCGGGAAATTTTGTAGTGGGTGCAGCTATGCTCTTTTGACATTTTGATATTTGAAAGTGTTTTTGAGACACAAAACGAAGGAATATTCGTCTCCTTGTTGGTTTGGACCATACAAATACAATACACTTCTGCTCTGCGGTGCTGTTCCAACGGAGGTGGGCCCCATCACTACTCTCTCTAGTCTGTGTCTCCACGTGATATGCCTTTACCTTCATTTTCTTTTACTGTGTCTTGTATCGTATTCTGGCAGCATGCTCTCTTTTCTTCCCACAATTCCTTTTTCCTTTTTCAAAATCTTTTATTTTTTTCATTTAAATTAAATAATAAAAATTAATATTCGTTTAACATTAACCATCTAATTTTTTTGGAAGTTAAAATTAAAAAAATATCCACGTTGTCCCAAACCAACCTTTGTTTCTCCATCAATGTCCTTTTGTTCTGTCAGATTGGTCGGCCAACAAACCGTTAAAAATAATCGAAAATTCAAATACTGTGCTCATGTTTTCACATCTCAACTCAACTGTTACTGCTTTAATTTTTATTACTTTTCTTCACACCAGATGACATTAATTACTCAGTTCTTATTTTTTTTTATATTTTCTAACAATATTAAAAAAATAATGATATCAAGTTTCTCTTATTGTTTTGTTCTATCATCTATTTTGAAATTTATTCTTTTTACTCTTACCTTAAATTAAAAATGTACACATAAATAATATTTATCTTCAATTCATAGATAAGACAACAAGTCTTTTAAATGTTATGATATTTTAACATTAAGAAAATATTTATGACATTACATATGATACGAGGTGGAAACAAGAAGATATTTTATGTGTGCACATTTTCTTCAAAATGCTTCTTCCACTTATATTTATACTTATTTAATAGAATTTTTTTAATTCCATGTATTTTATATATTTTAATATCAGTCAAAATTTAATGGTTTGTGCTAATCTAGTAACAGACTTTATGAAAGCGAAATAAAACTTTATACTTAACGAGTTTCGCATAAATCTGAAGTCAAAAGAAACAAGAAATAACGTGTCGCAAAAGTAACACTATGCAAACCTTAAAAAGTTCAATAAAGAGGTTTTCATGCAGTTTTTATCTTGTTTATCATCAAACATTTAAAAATAAAAACCCAGACAGTTAAACGAGTATTTCGTGTCTTTTTTTTATATAAATAAATATTTAGAAAAAAACACTACAAACACAATACATTTAATTATTTTTAAAGAAAAAAAAATAATTTTATACAAAGAAAAGACTAGAAGTGATTTTATTTATAATTTGTATTTGCATATTTATTTTGTGTGTGTTGAAAGGTACATGTTTTACTGGCTTATTTTCTTTTTCATGCATGATTTGAATAGAACATAACTAGACAATGATAAGAAATTTGCTAACAAAAGGACACTTGTAGGTGGTCAAACTCACTTAATATAAAATTACATATTGACCAAATTATATATTAATATTTTGGAATCGTGTACTTAGAAGAAACAAATAGATTTGAATTGTATTACAATGGAGAATTAACAAAATAAAAAACAAGTTGTTTTTATAGGAGAGACAACGCAAAGATGTTCCTGCAAAGAAACTATTAAACCATGATAACAGTGCAAATATTTTCAACTCTGTCATACTGGCTAAACTCCACATACCCACCCTAATTTAAGAAGAGTTAAGAAAGATTAAAAGGATTGGAAAGAAAGATGAATTTGGTAGGGTGTGAAGTGTTTGGCATGTAATGTAATATTGCAATAATCACTTGTCCCCCTAATATATACATGTCTCTCACGGTATTTATGTGTATTTAATACGTGTGTAATTGAAACAAGACGTGTCGTGTTGTAATTAGTTTAAGCGAGAAATTCTATTCTATACATGTATGAATCGTGGCTGGCATGAGTTCAGGAATTCTTTTTTCAACTCAGCGATAACAAGAACATCAACATGTCTTTTTGTACACTTGTAATCTTCCATTCATTTCCTGCTTCCAACATCAGAAAAATGAACAAGGCTGTGTGGTTTATTACGATCTCCTCGGATGTATTTACATGTGTCGCTCACAAAGTCTGGTTCTGTTCGTGTGTGGTCCGGGGCTGTGGCGAAGGGAAGAAATTAATATTTGAAGATCGCGCACGTATCTATTTGTTGTGAAATAATTTGAGAAATAAAATAATAATAGTAAAGTATATTAAATATATCTGTGTGAGATGGTTAAAAATGGAAAATAGTTGCGTATTAAAAAAGGAAATACAATAGTTGAACTGTGTGCTGGTGACGAGTATACAGAATTGTATGTGTGGATATTCTTCGTAGACTTTGTTGAACTTGAACAAGTTTTATTGGGCTTTTGACTAGAGAGTTTCTGGACTAAATGAAATGAGGTAAAATTAGTAAAAGGAAGAAATTTTAGAAAAGCAAGAGAGAATTTAAAAGGGATATTCTATTAATGGGAGTTTCCTAGTTTGAATGAGAAAATGAAATGAATAAATATTATATTATAATAAAAAAGAATATAGGAGATGAGTAAAATGAAGGTGGGAGATTTGGATATGGTGAGATGAAAGAAGGAAGTTGAGTGGTTAACGCAAAATGGATAAAAAGAAAAATGGTAGATGGAAAGAGGGTTTGGATTGCGATATGAAAATGCATAAATGCAATGGCCATTAAGATGGATGGGATAAGAGAAAGATGAGAAAGACCCAAATGGGGGCGACAACTGCTGTTCAGTCTTCACAGTTGTGTGGTGCCCTACCGTCCTGCCGCATCAAACTTCTTATCACAATTCTAAAAATAAATAATAATAATAATAATAATAATAATAAAACAGCTAATACCACTGCCAATTTATTAAATGGCTAAAAAAAGAAAAGAAAAAAAAACAGAAAAGGGAAACTATGGTTAAGTTGCGCGGGTGGTGTTAAATGCACCCTCGTTGCAAATGCATATCGCTGCCCGTTCACAGCAAGACAACGCCATTTCCCAATAAAAACAGTGCAACTTTCCCGCCACCGTCAAGACAAACGGCGTTATATGCCTCGTCCAATAACTCATCCGCGTCTGTTAACGCCGTTAGAACAGACGTCTTTCACTGTCCAGGAGCCGTCAAGGAGATCGCGCTGCCTTGCCAGGGAAAACAATCCCACCTGGTGTAGCCGGTTCCCAACGGGGCTCAACCGGTAAAAGCCGGTTGCTTATAGTGGTTAAGAATTGACCGCGGTTTAAATGATTGCACGCTGTTTTGACCACTCTGGTTAAGTCTCCCCTTCCGACACTGGTTCTGGTGCTGCAATGCGAGCCATTTATCAACTCGGAGACAACAAATAAAATATAAAATAAAATATAAAAAGAGAGACAGAAGGAGATAGAGAGAGAAACAAAGAAAGAGAGAGAGATTGGTTGAAAGGGTGCTCCGAAGGTAGAGAGAGATACACAGAGAGAGAAAAAAAGTTTCTGTGAATTCGTGTTTCTTCTTCGTGTGCGTTAATTTGCTCGCACGGTTTGAGGATTTTTTGCTTAGATTCTGCAACAGTGAAGAGAAGCGGAGGCTCCGATCTTGCCATGTGGTGTGCGAGAGATCTGTGAGGAGCTTCAACGGAAAAAAAATGGCGTCGTCGGAGGTATCGATCAAGGGAAATTCGGTGAACGGTAAAGCAGAGAACAGTTCCGGTGGCTTCAACGGCTGCAACGATGTTAGGAACGCTGGAGGAGAGCTTCAGAATGCTTCTTCCTCATCATCCGCCAGAGGTAACGTGGTTTTTTCCGCGAAACCATTACTTCGTGCCTTGTGTCGTGTTTGGCTTGACGATGACATGTTTTTGGTTTCAGACGCGGAAACAGCGCTTTACAGGGAGCTATGGCACGCGTGCGCGGGTCCGCTGGTGACGGTGCCTAGAGAAGGAGAGCGCGTGTTCTACTTTCCTCAAGGACATATTGAGCAGGTGAGTGTTCTTCCACCGGTTCGGTGAGAGGTAGTTCAGATGCGGCGCTACTCGGCGGAGTTCCGCTTCTGGCGCTGTCTCTCGCAAGCGGACTTGGTTTCTACAGTGAAATTTGGTGTACTTGTGTTTTCTATATTTGGTTTTGAACACGAGTGTTTGTTTTTATGGCGCACACGCACATTAGGTGGAAGCGTCGACAAATCAGGTAGCGGAACAGCATATGCCGGTTTACGATCTACCACCGAAGATCCTTTGTCGGGTCATCAACGTCATGCTCAAGGTAGCAATGGTTAATTTTTCGGCTTTAGAACTGAGTTGGTGGATGAAGTTATAAATAACATGGTACTTATTTCTTTTTTGGCGAAATTTTTCAGGCGGAGCCAGACACAGACGAGGTGTTTGCCCAAGTAACCTTACTTCCTGAGCCAAATGTAAGTTAATTAATTTATTTTTAGTTTCTGGGTATGGAGTAATTCCGCAACGCCGTCGTCCTTATGTTTCTTTGTGGATCTGGATGATAGCAAGACGAGAATGCGGTGGAGAAGGAGGGTCCTCCGGCACCGCCTCCCCGGTTTCACGTCCATTCGTTTTGTAAGACACTTACGGCTTCTGATACGAGTACGCACGGTGGATTTTCGGTGTTGAGACGACATGCTGATGAATGCCTTCCCCCGCTGGTTGGTTTGCTATTTTTTTACCATTTTACCCTTCCACGTGCTTTGTTTGTTTTGTGTGCTGAAGTTGGGGGTGTCTTCCCCTGTTTCGTGTTTGTTGGCAGGACATGTCAAAGCAGCCACCTACCCAGGAGTTGGTGGCCAAGGATCTGCACGGGAACGAGTGGCGATTCAGGCATATTTTTCGGGGTGATTATTAATTATTAACTACAGATCTTGTTTTTTAACTTCGTGTTCTTACGTTTTTTTTGTTTTTCCTATTATAATGAGTGGATTTAATTTCAGGTCAACCGCGTAGACACTTGCTGCAAAGTGGTTGGAGTGTTTTTGTCAGCTCCAAGAGGCTGGTTGCTGGGGATGCGTTTATATTTTTAAGGTTTGTTAATTATGAATAGGGTTTTAGATTCAGTTGGTTTAGTTTGCTTTCTCGGCAGACGGACTAATTTGGGAACTTTCAGGGGTGAGAATGGGGAACTTCGAGTTGGTGTTAGGCGTGCAATGAGGCAGCAGGGTAACGTTCCCTCCTCGGTTATCTCGAGCCACAGTATGCATCTTGGTGTTCTTGCAACTGCTTGGCATGCCATATTGACTGGAACCATGTTTACCGTGTATTACAAACCTAGGTTTGTACCTTGTTGTTCCTTGGACAACCGCATGGACATGAATGAATTTGAGTATTTTCTTTTCGTTGTTTCCGTACGCAGCATTTACAGTAATGTCCAATTTATTTACAGGACTAGTCCAGCCGAATTTATAGTTCCGTATGATCAATACATGGAATCACTAAAAAACAATTACACCATCGGGATGCGCTTCAAAATGAGGTTTGAAGGTGAAGAGGCTCCCGAGCAAAGGTATGAATGTGTAGCTTTTTTGTTTTCCTGATTAAGATGTAATTGTCTATGTAACTTATCAGTGCTGTATTATTATTGAACATATAATTGTAACGAAAGAAATTACTAGACTTGAAATGACTACTTTGTAGGTTTACCGGTACCATTGTGGGAATAGAAGATGCTGATCAAAAAAGGTGGCCTAACTCCAAATGGAGAAGCCTTAAGGTTGCATTCCGGCTGTCAATTTTCACTATGTTATCTCTCTGTTGAATTTGACATGTTATAATGGAGTTTCCTTTATGTGATGTTTTTCCAGGTGAGGTGGGATGAAACTTCTAACGTACCTCGTCCTGAGAGAGTTTCCCAATGGAAAATAGAGCCCGCTCTCGCTCCTCCTGCTCTTAACCCTTTACCAATGCCCAGGCCTAAAAGGCCTCGATCTAATGTGGTTCCATCATCCCCTGATTCCTCTGTTCTTACCCGTGAAGGTACAGACAAGTTACTTTTGATATTTGATATATACAAGATTTTAATCTTTGCTATACATTTGAGTTTGCAAAACCTGATATTTGTTGGTGATTAACAGCATCATCTAAAGTGAGTGTGGACCCTTTGCCAGCAAGTGGATTCCAAAGGGTCTTGCAAGGTCAAGAATTATCGACCTTGAGAGTAAATTTTGCCGAAAGCAATGAATCTGATACGGCAGAGAAGTCTGCATGGTCATCTGCTGCAGACGATGAAAAGATTGATGTTGTTTCCACCTCTAGAAGGTATGGATCAGAGAGCTGGATGTCAATGGGAAGGCACGAACCAACTTATCCAGATCTGCTTTCTGGCTTTGGGGTTCATGGAGATCAGGCTTCCCATCCATCGTTGGTTGATCAAAATGGTCCTGTAGCTAACCTTAGTAGAAAACATTTTTTCGACCGCGAAGGCAAACATAATGTTCTTAGTCCTTGGCCTGTAGTGCCATCTAGTCTATCACTCAATCTATTGGACTCTAATACAAAAGTCTCTGCTCAAGGTGGTGATCAAGTTCGAGGGAATTTGAGATTTAGCAGTGCATTTGGTGACTATACTGTGCTTCATGGACACAAAGTTGATCATTCGCACGGAAACTTTTTGATGCCACCACCACTGTCAACTCAATATGAGAGCCCTCGTTCTAGAGAACTGTTACCCAAACCAATATCAGGGAAACCTTCTGAGGTATCAAAACCGAAGGACAGTGACTGTAAGCTATTTGGCATCTCACTTCTTAGTAGCCCCATTGCTCTGGACCCTTCTGTATCACAAAGAATGTTGCAATCGAGCCAGTTGGTCACATGCATACCACACATCAACAGCGCACATATGAAAATGACCCAAAGTCTGAGAATTCAAGGGGATCGAAACCGGCTGATGGTGTGCTGATTGACGACCATGAAAAGCCTACGCAAACTTCTCAGCCACATCTGAAAGATGTTCAACCCAAATCTAATGGTGGTTCTGCTAGAAGTTGCACTAAAGTACGTCCCCCTTTCTAATCTGATTTTAACTTGTAAGCATCAACAAATTTTTCAGGAAAAGTTTAATGCTTTTTTTTTTTTTTTATTTTAGGTTCACAAGAAAGGGATTGCACTTGGTAGGTCGGTGGACCTCACAAAATTCAGTGCATATGATGAATTAATTGCTGAATTGGATGAGCTATTTGAATTCGGAGGTGAATTAACATCTCCCCAAAAAGATTGGCTTATTGTCTACACTGATAATGAGGGCGATATGATGCTTGTTGGTGATGATCCTTGGCAGTAAGAATCTCTGATTGCACTCCTTAGGTTTATTCTATACTGGTGTATTTTTTTTTCTTGAAAATGACGCGTGATGTTGCATAATTCTATTTAATTCAGGGAATTTGTTGCTATGGTACGAAAAATTTATATCTATCCCAAAGAGGAGATTCAGAAAATGAGCCCGGGTACCTTAAGTTCAAGGAACGAAGAGAATCAATCGGCTAGTGAAGGTGCAGACGCTCAACAAGAAAATAAATGTCAGCTGAATCATTCAGCTTCAGAGGCCTGATAATTCGTATAGATTTTGATTTCCATAGCTTCCAGGTAACTTCATAATTTATTGTGTTCCCCATGTATGAATTTTGAATCCAGTTTACTGGGAGAATCTGATGGTATAAAATGTGTTGTCTTGATACAGATTCCGAACTGGAGTGAGTGGAAAGTAGTAGGTGACTGTCATAAAGCCATCCCCAGTTGGAGAATATGACCTGAAGAAGAAAATTCTAATTCTGGACCTGACTGTTTTATAAAGTGACTGCTTGTGTTTGGAATCAGAATATGGATGGCATGAAGGAGTATCCATCCAATTTTGGACCTCGTCGTTGAAGTAGTAGTATTAGTATATATGCCTTCCCTGTTAGAAACTCCTAATATAGTAGTATGTAATTTCCTACCCTGTACATAGTTTTACTCTTTGCTTCCTTAGAACCCGAACTCATTAATGTAATTAAGTTCATATACAAGGGCGGTGATCTGATTTTAAATATGATTGTCTCTTATTTTAGTGGGGTAGTTTGTGCCAGTATTGTGAACTCGTGGAAATGACTGGATATTTAAATATTGATTGATATGCTTTTGGGGATGTATAATTTAATTTTGCCTCGAAGTCTTAGTCTATTTTTGTGCTTGGTGTTTTGGCGAGTGCGGCCATTACCGTCATATCACGGGCGGTGTGGATTGAAGTCGAAGTCATGTCAGGAGAGAAGAAAGTGGACACTTAGGTCTGGAAATCTTTGATGGAGGATTTGAAAATTCTTTAGTGAAATGTATTTGTGGTTATTTGTGACGGCACTGCTACTTGTGCTGTGGTCCTATCTGGGATATGTGGAACGTGGTTACGTGATAAAACTTCATTCCTTGAAAGCACCATAGTTCAATATCCAATAATAATTTTTCAAAATTATAAAATTGGTTGTACTTTTCTGAACAAGAAACATACTCTGTATGCCCACGTTGTGGACCTCATTATTTTCCGTGGTTCTGTCCTTTATGTCTCATAAACATTGGCCCAGGGAATTCATTATTTATCTACACTAAAAGTAGCCTACAGTGGGGACTGTGTTTGGCCAAACCTTTACTCTTTGCTTAGATGCATGAGACCCCATTAATCGGGGCCTCTTTAGAAGCAAGCATTCAATTTTCAGTTTTGTCTAGTAAAAGTTCTTTTTTCCCCCCTTAATTTTCATCTTTATCTCCTTTTCATTTTTTTATTGTCCAGCATTATTAATTGAAGATGAAAAAAAGAGAGAAAACATTGCATTAAAGTTTCTGTCCCTAATAATTGTACAAGGAAGAAAATGAAATCGTAGAAACAATCTTGACACCAACATGCATTTTCAGAATGTCCCTACACCTAGTGAAGACCATCATCAGATTTCGTTTCAACTTCAACAATCAAAAAGGTCCCAAATTTAGCAGTGCTTTTAATTAGTAAATAAATTTTCTCCTAGTTCAATTGAGCAAAAAGTTAGACGAGTCTGTAAAGTACACTTGAATTTTGAGCATCAAAAAAACACTGGGATTGCTAGATTGACCATTTGGAAAGGTAGTGCCTGTAGCTTCTTTCTTGCCACTAGATCATGCCATGGTAGCCAGCCGAATCTAATAGAACTGCTTTTATTTGCTCTGGATGGACATCTTGACGTTCGCTACATATCTGATTGAGAGAAGAAAAAAATTAGACCTCAGAATAATAATAATAATAAAAAACTCATCAATTCATAATAGCCATGGTTTTTTATTCCTAGATATCATCTCAATACAACTTTCAACCTTAATTATAAAGCAAGGAATGTTCCTGGGAAGACATAAAATAAAATATGAAGAATTAGTGCATCTTGTTTGTTGAATTTTATAAGAATATTCTATAAAGCATGATTTATGATAACAGTATAAAAAAAGTTTGATATGAATAGTGAGTGCATTTGAAATGATGCACATGGTTTGATTTTATAATGAGGATTAAAGAATAGAAAAAGGTTGACCTGAGCTCGGAGAATATCCATGGCAAATCCATTGAAATAGGTGATGACAGCTTGGTGGATGTCTATGCCAAGGTTGTCGAGAGCCCTCATGGTACACAGCAAGAGACCAGGTTTCCTCTCACAACACATCTGAATCTTTACACCTCCTTCACTCAACCCAACATCAACCTATATTTCCCGCCAAAACTTTTCTATTACTTTTCATCAACTCAATCATGTCAAATGCTAATTATTTTCCCTATCTATTTATTAAGGAATAAACTTTGACTTTTAATATGTTAAATGGTTTTACTCATTAACAACTGAAAAGAAATTCTTAAAACAACTTCGCTTTTATGAATTTGGCTTAAGAGTAACATTACTAAATTCAACTTTCTCCGTTCCTAATTAAAAACTGATACTTTAGTAAAGATGAATCTTTGCAGACCTTTTCTAATGTATAATACTTCAAAATATATTAATACTAATATTTTAAAACATATTAAAAAAAATCAATCTATCAAAATAGACATATTTTGAAGACACGAATAATCAACAAAGAACAATAAACAAGGTTCTTACTTTTCTGAAAATGAACTCTACCTTGAATTTCCATTTTAAAACTCATATATATATATATAAAGTTTGGGAAATTTCCAACTTTTGGGATGAATTTAAACTCTTAAAACAAACATATACTCCATCGTTTTCTCTAGTTTAGTTTTTAGATTAAAGAATATAAAAGGAAATGAGAAAGATACTCCTTTTCATGCAATCATGCACTTCCAAGAACAAGAAAGAGCTAACCTTCTCATTTTTTTTTTTCTTGTCGTGACATATATGATATTCATACCCAAATATAGGAACAGAAATTAAGAAAGGCATGTGAGTTGAAGCATATATATGGGAAAAAAGAAGAAGTTCCAGAATAGGGCAAGCAATACATTACCCTCACAGGTTGGCCATTAGGGCTTGGCAATGAGCTGAGAGAAAGTTCTTCTTGCATACTTGTTGGTAATTTGGGCGTCAAGGGATGAAGAAAGCTTGAAGTCAATGAAGAACCAGCTGGTGTTGTTGACTCCAATTCATTGTGAAGGTCACCAATCCTTTGCAGAAGTTCCTTCAAATACTCTACTGCATCCCCCAGTATTGAAGCTCTGTCCATCTTAGTTTTAAACCAAACTTATCAAATAGTTCAACAAATCCATGCATATCATATCCACCATAGAGAGCTATGGAACCATGATAAATGTTGATTAGCTTCTTCTATAAACACTACCTTGCACAATCACTTGTTATGTATTTGTTGATTTATTAGTGGATATTATGAATCATGTATAGCCTATAACATGATTGAGTAACCCTAGTTCCTAAGAAAAAAGTATCAATGAAGTGGTGCTTAATCATTCCATATCATCATGAAACTTACATGTTTTTTTCTTATTTTCTGTGTGTTTTTAACTAGTGCTGTGCTACAATGTTTGGAATTGAAGTTTCTGCATATGGTGTCTATCTTTAATTAGACAAGATTGTATTGAAGTAAAAGTCTGACATGAAAAACAAAACCGAACGTAATTGGATAAATGCAGCAAGTTTGGTGCTAAAGAAAATTAAGTCTTACTTTGCTGATATTGGGAACAACTGATCTCAGCATGTAGAGTCTGTCATTGAGCTTCTTTCTTCGCCGGCGTTCGGCCATCAAATTCTTCGCAGGTATCCCTGTCTTCTTCTTGCCCTTTTGATCCACGCCGCCAGTGACGGTGCTATTCGCATTCGAGCTGTTTCCGCCGTTCCTTCCACTCTCTTCCATCTCACCACTCTCATCAGAATCAAGATTCAACCCGGACCCTTCATCCTCTCCATTATTACAAGTCTTCCTCTTGCTACTATCGCCATTCCCTTTACTCTTGCCTTTGCAGTTATCTTCCATGCTTTTCCTTAGTGCTGCTCGCTTCTGAAAAAGTGTTGGTTGCACACCTGATGGAGGGAACGATTCAAGGGGTTTCAGTACGTTGGACGTGCTCAGAAGCAAGGCCTTTCTTGAACCCTCCACATGATCAGAGTCAACGATATTCTTGAATCCGGGAAATCCAACACCGTCTTGTTGGGGAGGCATTGCACACAGGGTTGCTAAATTTGGAAGGGCGAACTGGTTATTATCATTTGAGCTGGAGAAGACACCACCATGATGAACCTTGTTCAAAGCATGAGGATCAAGAAACCCCACATCGGAACCCGCTCGAAAGGCGTGGTCCAACGGGTAAAAGAAGGGTTTGGGGGTGAAGAAGTTGTGCCCTTGAGATAGGTCAAGGCTGGTGGAAGAAGAGAAAGCGTGTAATGGTTGGTGTTGATGGAGTAACATGTTATGAGCGAAGTTGGTGGAGAAAGCCGTGTCTGTAACATGTGAGTGAATCTGGGTGGTGCTGTTGGGCACGTGCCAGTCTTCATGGATGTCGGAGATGGGTTTGTAGAAGCAGCTTAGCTCGTTGGCGTTTGGGTTTGACCATGAAGCAGAGTTTTGTTCTTCTGTCTCTTGCATCCAACCAGACATCATTTGATGTTGTTTTCTTTTGTTTTTGACAAATGATGGCTTGTGTTTTGCTTGGATGGGCGTAGAAGAATTGAAGAAGAGAACTTTGCAGAAGGAAAAGGGCATCAATATCGGTGTACGTGTATCGTCTCTCTTCTTAAATAAACACAATATATAAAAAACATCATCTTTGTTTAGTATTTAACAGAAAGCAATCCGAGGAAGAAGACTAAAATTGAAGAAACATTCCAGTGTACGTAACTTTTCAAATTGAAAATTTGTTAATATAATTTAAAAACTGTTGTTTGTTTGTTTTATATATATTATTGTGAGTACAGGGAATATTGTAGAAAAGAGAGGGAAATGGAATATATGGGTGAAAGTAATGTATATGAACATTCATATGTGTCTTGTGAAGTCTTTAATTCAACCCTATCCTTTATCTATTATATCCTTATCTACTATAAGGTATAACCACTTCAATGTCATTCAATTATTTTTCTTCATTCAAAATTTATTCAACACGAATAAATCAACTACTTCTGTGTATAGTCTTTAAGGTTAATTTACTGCCAATTCCTTTATGTAGTTGTTTAAGAATTATTGCTTTTCTTAAATGATAAAGTAACCGTTTTAGTTTCTTCTTCTTAAAAAGGTTCATGTTCTACAAAAAAAATTGTTACTTCATCGTAAAAGGTTGTTTCTTAAAGTGAGTTTCTATCCGATTAAGTTAAAAGAATAAAAATGTATATTTTTGAAGTTTCTTTATTATTAAGAGTGATATAGAATACATAACATAATTTTTAACGAAAAATAATATGTTAATACAGATTTTTTTAATAATATTTTGATTTAATATTATACATGTCATATTTTTTTTATTAAATATAGAATATATCAGCACAATAACAAATAAATAATAAATCAGTGAAAAAATATATGTTAATATAAATTTATTTAATAACATTTTAATATAATATACATGTCATTTTTTTATTAAATATGTTAGCAAAATAACAAATAAATAATAAATAAGGAAAATAATAACACTTGTGTAAGAAAGTTACAAAAAAATCTAAGTGAAAATATATTTTTTTCATTTTTAATATTATAAGAAACTCAAATGGTTTTTGTTTTTATATCCTAGATTTTTCTCAAAATAAAATAACTTAAATATATTTGTAGGTGCAATGAAACGAATGAATTCTGAATTTAATGTAAAGAACTATTATTTTGTTTTTTGATAGAATGAATGTAAAGTTTATTAGAATTGTGGTGAAGTATTTGATATTATTTGAGTATGGTTGGAAAGTGAAAGTAGTGTAGTTGAAGAATGGATGTAAGGGAAAGTATTAGGAGGCAACATGCATGTGTGATTGAGGGAGAGAATTGAATGCAATGAATAGAAAAATGAAATGAAAAGATATTTGAAAAGGTATAGAAAGCAAAGAGGGACAAGAATCTTAAATAAGTTTGAGTGAGTGAAGGTATGGAAAAGGAAGATACTCCTTACTTTATTGTTTCTCTACTAACCTCGTGAGTATGGGACATGCCTCTTAATTTCCCTTTCCCTTTCTCTTCTGGGGTATGCCACCCCTAATTGTGGGACCTTCTTTCTTATTACAATATTTATAACCAATTTTTTTATTTTATTTTCTACACTCTTAAATTAATTCTTCAAATTTTAGTTCAGACTAAACCATCAATTTTGTTTCTTCAAATTCTAACAGCTAATCAAATTTGTCATTTATAAATACTTTTTCAAACTCTGCATCATCAATTAATTTACTCATTCAAATTATATAATGTATACTCCAAAGGTATTGAAATAGACAATACATGTTTAAAAATATGAATTACCAATTATTTTTATTTTCCTAGTCAGGTATACAAATCTAAACTTTTTTGAAGGGAGATATACGAAACAAATAAAACGTAAACGTCAACATGCTCGTATAAAAAAATATAATATTATATTCAACTTAAAATCTTAAAACAATTTATAGATATTTGGTTTATCTTACTCATTTTTACATTAATAAAACAATTAGACTTATTTTTTTTTTAAAAAAAGTAGTTAGGAGAAATAACACAATCAAACATTTGTAATAAATGATAATTTATTTTATTATTGCAATTTAAGGACTAAATTGATTAATAATTTAAATTTTTTTAACCATCGCGTCATTTTATTTATTTTAAGATCCACTTTAATTACCAGTATAATTACTGAAATAAATTTGTTAATAAAAATAAATTTATTGATGAACTTTATTAACATATTTTAATATTTTAATTACTTACCAACAAAATTTGTATTTGGTAAATTTTATTGATTATTGATATTTTTTTAAATATGTTGGTAATAATTGTTTTTTAAATTGATTGATAGATTCATCAATAATATACAATTTTTATTGTCAACAATTTGTTTGTTTGTTTATAAATCTATCCGTAAAATGGTTACTAAATTATTAATGATTTTCTTCTAAGAAATTATTGACAAATTTTTTATTCATTAATAATATTTATTAACAAATGTTTTATCATTAATAATTTGTTAATAAATTTGATTCATTGATAAACTTTGTTTGATGATAATTTTCTATTTTCTTGTAGTGTGTCTATGTATGATTCTTGGAAAATGATTCGTATGCTACCAAAATCATAAATTCATAGTTCACATGAAATACAAGTACATTAACAATAAAAAAAGATCTCTTTTCAATTTAATTAGCTTTTAATTTTTTAAACTGATTTAATAGCTTCGAACCCACTTTCTAAAGAAGTTTCTAGCATTCATGTTACACAATGTAACGATGATGGAAGACATATTTTCTATGCACATTGATAAATTGATATCTTACAAAAATTTACTCACACTTTGTATTCATTATTTTATCATTCAATCTTTTTATATATATATAAATACAAAAAAGTTTACTTTTCAATTGTTATAATATTTTTAAAAGTGAGTTGTTAAAGTAGTGCATTGGTGTCAAAGAAAATATTTTCCATTTTTTATATTTCAAGGAAAATAAAATAAAATTTGTAAAAAGAAATGGACGAAGTAAGACCTCCTAAGGTAGGAGTCCTACCCATAATAAAGAGAAAAATGGGTGATCTAGCTTAAGATTGGACACATACATTATTAGTATTGGACACATATATTAGTATTAGGCCTTTTCTTTCTACACCTCCATAGTTTTAATGTGCATCTAATGAGGTGGTTAAAAGACCAAATTATTCTCCACATCCCTTTTTGTATGCTATGCTCTGCATGAATTCAAAATAAAATGTTATGAGTCATAAAATTTCGAAAATATTTTTAAATTGTATTATTATAAAAATATTTTTTTTTTTAAAAAAAGGTTTTTGAATTATGTAATTCGAAAAATATTTTGATGCATAATATTTTATGGAAAAAAAAAATTCAAATATATAAACACATGTAGAAAGACATAATTCTCAAATTAAAATTTTAAAAATCACCCGAATGAAGGAAAGCTTCAAAAAAATATTATAAATGAACTTGTTTATTAATATCAACCATTATTAACTACTAATAAAATCAAACAAATTTCTCAAAAATAAAAAAACCGGAAAGTAATAAAATGTTTTAGGGAATGTAAAAATACTTTCATGTCCTAAATCATATTAAATAAGAAAATTTTGGAATTGAAGTTTTGATTTTAATTACGACACTTGTATGTTTGCTCAATTAATTTAAATAATGAAGCCAGATTAATTTCAAAGAAATACCCATATTTCACTTCATTTACTCTATAAACTTGTTCTTTTCATTCTCATTCTCGTTCCCAGGGTTTATGCTTTCTTCAATTTCTTCACCCAGCGTTTCGTGCCAAGCCCAGTCATCAATTGGTAAGATTACGCCCTTCTCCTTCGTTCAAGTTACAGTCTTTTTCCTTCAAATTAATCTTTTCTTGCTCCTCATTCCTGCTGCTACTGCTATTCTTCTTCTTCTTGCTTCTTCTGTCTGTTTTTCTTTTCTGTTTTTTTTTAAAATTAATTCCCTTTTCTGCAAAATAAAGGGTAACTGTGATATTTGAGAAGTTGATCACACTTGTAAGTGAGGTTTTCCACTATGGGTGCGCGTTTTCTTTGGGATTCTTGTTGTTGTAGAAAATTGTGGAGAAATACGGTTGTTGTTGTGATTGCAATTGCAGTCCAAAAGCCTTGACGTTGTGGCGGAAATCGCATTCACAATGACGATCACAGACCATTGTGCTGTAATAATGATGTAATACACCATGGCAAATTTAGCACCAATAATGCTTCCAAAAACTATGCCTATACACTGCCACCTGGCTTGACAAGCGGTGGTTATTTGCTGTTGATATGTGTAATGATTGATACATGTCAAATGTTGACCCCATTTGGACTGTTAGAGCAAAATACATAATATATACTTTTGGTTAGGTTAATCCCTTTGTCCAATGGAATCAGTTTCCCATATTTTAGATAATACATTCTTCTTTCTGGTCAAACAAAACTGGGAAGAGCCTGTGGTTCATTGTGCGTGTCCGTTACAATTTATCCTACAGTGCATGACATTTTGTACAATTCAATTATTTTGGTTCACTTTTCTTTCTTGCCTTTGATTGTAACTGACATGGGGTTGGATTCTACCAATTTTATTTTGAGATGCTGTAGTGAGTTCTGCACTTATAAAAAAAGTGATGAATATTATTCCAGTTGGTGAAACGCATAGAACAGCGAATACGATGTGTGCCAATTTTGTCATTCTAAAAATGTATGCCAGATTGCAAGCAATGGAGTGAAAAAATTGCAAATTCCTCATTTCAAGATGTGCTCTACCGGTTCTGCCATATTGCCAGATTGTAAGCAATAGAGTGAACAAATTGCATATTCCTCAGTTTAACATGTGCTGTGCCGATTCTGCCATATTAATTAGCTTTGGTTACCCACACAATTAAGAACTTAACAACTACTAAGCTTGAAATATTAATAACTTGTTCATGCTATCCTGCTACACTACGTGAATGCACAGGCTGCAATGTCATAATGATTGGCGCTGTCCAACTGCCTTTTTGTAGTTATGAATTATGTTCTCGTTCCAACCTTTTATTTCCATTTCCTGCAGTTTCAATCTGAGATATTCCTATCTTCATGTAATCTGTGTTGTGATCAGTATATAAAGACACAAATGAGCAGTGGTGGAAGAGCTGGTAAACCCAAAGAGGAGGAACAAGATGGCATGTCCGTCCACTCTCCTTGCAAACCTCCCCCTTCCTCTGCTTCCTCTCTACCCAAGGTCTCTGTCCCTCTGTCTCTCTTTGAAATTTGAATTTGGTTTGGAATTGACATCTGGTTATGGTGACAGGAGCAATCACAGGTTGAATTGGAGCTGAGATTGTTGGAAGCTCTTGAGATTTACCCTCCAATGAGGCTACAAGGTAGTACACATGCATGTGTGCATACATGCACATGCACACATAATTCTTTGAGGATTGTGAATGATTTTGATATAAAAATTTTGGTATTGATTAGTGAAAAGGAAAAATAATGTTTTGCTTTTCCAAAATGAAATGTGGGTGCAAAATTATGTGTAATTAAATGAGTTTAATGACTATGGACTGTCAGTATAAATGTTTTACACTGTCAGCCAACCAATCATTGTTGGTATGGCTTTTAAGGTAGTTCTTGTAAAAGTCAACAAACTTACCATACATGGTGGTTTGTCAATTGAATGTTAGTATAAATATGCTTTACACTATCAGTACATAGCCTATTTTCTCTAATTAAATATGAAAGTGAATGTAAAATACAATTTGTTGTTTTGAACTGAAAAAATACCAATGCATAATTAGTAATGTTGTCTGACTAGAAAGAAAACAATTGAAGTTGCAACGTTAGTAGATGTTTGATATCTACACTTTCGTGTCCCCAATAGAAGTTGGTACTTTACAGTTTGTGGAATATAGTACCAACTGCCCAATCATGGAATTTGGCATTATGTCACTTCCTAGTAAGTGGGATTTTAGTTAGAATTGTTTTTTCCTTTGGGGAGAGGGTTATTTTCTCTATTTAAGCCCTTATAAATGATTCCTAAAATTGATTAAGATATATTTTGGTACATATAGTTTTTACAAGAACTGCCGAAGTTGCAATTTGGTTACACAATTTTCAGTTTATCTAAGTAATAGATTAATGAGATCAAGGGTAATGGCCTTATTTTCTATTACTCCTTTTATAAGTTATTTTTTATTCAGTAAAAATCTATAGCACGTGACGTTATTTTAAACAATAAAAATTTATTTCAGTTATATTACAACTTCAAACTGTCTTTTCTGTGCTGTTCCAGGATAAGATACTTATATATTTGTTTTTATTTATAGAATGCATATATTTGGAGTGCTTGACAGTTGATTTACAATATATTTTTATATACATGAAATCCTTTTTAATAATACTGATACTAGTTTTAAATTAAATAATGAGTGATTTCTGTATCTTGAGCATGATTCCTTTACTAAGACATTTATTATCTGGAAAGGGGATCGCAAAGAAAAGATGCTTTGTGTTAATAGAATTCAGGCCAAGTATACTGCATTAAGCTCCGTGGTGGTACTGTTTACTTTGACATTTCGTAATTGAGAAAATGTAAAATTTTGTCCGTTTCTGCAGTAAGTGATATCTGGTTAGATTTGAACACTATATAACAAGTAATATGGTTAAAAATAAATTGTTTTCTAGCATTGATTGAGAAACTTTTGTCAAGTATTTGCACTAACCTTTCGAGTAAAAACAGTAAGCATTTGTAGCGATAACTGAATTGCACTTTCTTGAGTTTCATTTATGAACCCATTATATGTAATTGTTGCTTGTTTAGCTGTTATTTGATACTTTGCATTTCTTATTTTTATCAAGGTTTATGCCAAGGTGGGTCTTGGATGCGCTCTTTATCCTTATATAGTTTTCCCTTGTTAAATAGTTAAGTCTAGTTGGATCAAGATTCATCAAATTTAATGCTTACAATTCATGTTGCTTTCACGAAGGAATACATCGCCACTTTGTCCTTTATGGTCTGATGGAATTTTTAAAGAGGAAGTTTGACAGACACTTTTCTGCCGAGGAGGTTCTTCAATTGTTGGATCGATTCTACAACATAGAAATGCTGGTATGTTATCATTAAGTTGTGGTTCTTCCCATTCATCTTGCTACCCCTCAAATAAGACGTGGGTTTGTGGTATGGATTTTGAGAGCTCATAAAATATAGTGGTTTATCTTTTTTCCTCAGAAAACAGATGATGATGAGATTGATTTGCTTACTCACGAAGAAGAATTTTCCTTGCCTCAGAGTTACTTTGTGAAGGAAGAACCCTGAACAACAACTTTTGGAGTATACACATTTTTTTCTTCAACCATTGTTCATCTTTAGATATGTACAGCTGGTTATCTATTCCTTTCCCTTCTTCCCGTTTTGGGATATTATGTTCACGTTGACCCCGTTAAGTGGAGGTTCTTATCGCGTGTCTGTTAAGTTCCACCGGTAGTTCTGGGAACTCTGATCCAGTTGGATACCTTCTGTCATAATGTATTTAGCTAGCTAGACTGATTTGGATATAATGCACTTAGACTCGAGAACATTAGATCGATGATAGACCCACCATGCAACCTCAATCTGTTTTTTTTTTTTTTTTTTTTTTTAAATCCTACTGCTAAATCATACCAATTTAGTGGGAGGAATTTTCACTACCCGAGCGGCAATGAGTGAGATAAGGAAAATGTAGTAGAAAGTGTACAAGTTGATTGATTGAATAAATAGATAGAAAAGTACTGTTGTAGGAAATTCCTACCTATAAAATGAAATGATTTAACTGAATTGATGCTGTGATGCTGTTAAGATGGTTTGGTTGAATAGAGGAAATATGGTCTGATATGGGGGTGTAAACCCAATGGTTATAGATAGTGTACTGATGGCTACTTTTTGTGAGGATGGGAAGTGCAGCCAAGTTGTTGGAAGACCTGAGAAATGGGGAAATGGAGCCTGATGTAGTTTGTTAGAGCTGGAGATAAACCCAAAAGGTCTTTTTCCTGTAAGGAGATGATGCATTGTTTTTACCAAAATCATTTTTTTTTTAATTACTTTCTTTGCCCTTTCACTCTCTCCATTTGGTTCATCATCCCTTGGCCACCCAGAGTGGTTCTAATCAATTGTTTCTTAAGAATAAAGGACGACTCTTTATCCTTCTGTCTCATCACCATCAAATATTATGTACCATAAATCTAAATGAAAATATATATATATATATATATAAAATTATGAGTTGCTTTGAGTTTTTTAAAGTTCTTTCATTGAAACAAATATGAGCATAAAGTACTAAACAATAGTGTGATGGTAGGGATAAAAAATCACATATTCCAATTTAAGAAGCAATTCATGAGTTGCTTCCATTGAAAATTCTCCAATACCACCTTTGATGCTAGACTTGTTCCTCTGACCACAACCTCAGCATTTAGAATTGCTTCTACCAGTTTAAGTACTTTCCCCTTCTCTACCGTACCATATTTTTAGACTATTCTTTTTTGGGTAAACTCTAGCTTAACACAGTTAACCATTCTCTTGTCTTCCTTTTACTCAAAGACACTCGTCTCATTGAGAATGAGATACAACACATACATTAAACGAAAAATAAATAGAACTCGCATCTAAATTAGGGAGGGTTTGAATTGAATTCAAAATCCTCTTACTGAATTTGAACTATTTTGAGCTGGATTTACTATGTACAATATTCCTTAGCGACATTTTGAAACTGTCGGAATTCTTCCTTTTGGGATATTGAAAATTTGCAAATACTTAGTTTTCCTTCAGTGTGTTGGTGTAAGTAACTGATCATAAAAAACAACTTCTAGAATGGATGGTTATAAAAATTGGCTTGGCAAACTATAACTTGGGGGGCCATACTTGGTTCTAATTGTTTATTAAATTTATTCATTATGTAGTGAATTCGACTATGTAATTATTAAAGTAGTGCTAAATCAGATTAATTTTTCTAGTCAAACCATAGATTAGCAATGTTTTAATCTAAATTATTTGCCACTTGCACAAGTTCCAATGATAATCACTTGGGGATAATGTTATTATTGTGCTATATTGGTTGTGTTTATTGTCATTTATTACGGTATGATCTATTAGAAGTGTTTCGATAAAATTTAGGATTTCAAATAGTGGGATAGAAGCAAACCAAATATTAGTTTTACGAAAAATGTAAAAAAAATTCAGACCAAGGGCTTAATCTTGAACCATGAAGATCCCAACATTGTTAAAGGAAATCATTGGTAATTTAAATTTAATATCCTTAAACTCCATAGTATGATGGACTTGTCTCAATAATTTTCTTCTTTTTTATGATGAAGGAGTTTATGTATACACAATTTTAAGTTTCATGACTCAGGAACAAAAAATATATGTAAATGCATTATCTTAACAAGTGTTATTTTTTGTGAAAATTTGTTAGTATTTTATCGTTATAAATGTGTAAAAGCTCAAATGTTAATTTCAGTTTAACGCAACAAATTACTCAAACTATTAAATAGAAACATTTTTAGTTAATAGAATTAGGTCTTTAAATAAACTTACAATTAAGTATTGCAAATAATAATCTTTTACAAAAAAAATATTATTGTTCGGTTGATATTAGAGACTTTAAATGTTCCATTTCTTCTCTCACTTGTTTATCAACTTAAAAAAAGATAAATGGACAGGTAGAATTGATAGGAAGAAAAAAAAAATACAGAAAAGAATGGGAAAAGTGTATTATGCATTAAAAGAGCAAAATAACTAATATAGCAGCCTCTTTAAACATAAAAAAAAAAGTATCAGAGAAATAAGGATGATAAAATAAATAGTGAGAGATACATCTGGAATTCATCTAACATCAATACAAAAAATACAACTTAAAAGTTAAAAAATTACACCAAGGTGGATTTGCAATTGTTTTTTTTATTGAAACACAAATATATATATATATATATATATATATATATATATATATATATATATATATATTATATACACACGTAAATGCTCACAAACTAAATTTCACCAAAAGTACAAAAGACCGATAGATAAGAGAGATAAAACTCAAATAGCCATTTTTTTCATATAACAATTTTTTTTTTAATTTACGATATATTGTAATTAATCACAATTTTGTAAGACATTAAATTTCGGTTTCGGAGAAATCAAATTTATTTTAATAATTTTTACAAAGAGATATGTTGTCAAACTCTGAAAATAACACTCAGAAGGAAGGGACATATGTCTCAAAAACAAAAGAGTGAGCATTTTATAGAATTTCTCAAATTATAGCTCATTTCATTTTCTCAGAAATCTATATCTCTCTAAAAACTCAAGTCTCTTCTTTTCTCCTCCTTCTCTCTACTTTCTTTCTTATATTTCTCCATATTCTCTCTAAATTTTCTCCTTCTTTCTTCTTCTGATCAGCAATCCGTTGGTGCTTAAGCACTTCAGGTATAAAGGACTTCATTTTTCACCGATCAAAATCCTCTCTTGAAGCCGGTAAGGTCCGAACCTTCTTCTTGTGAATTCTCTGCGTTTTCTGTGCATGCAAGCATTGATCGGCTTGCATGTGTTCTTGCATTGTTCCTAAGTCTTTTCTCTTTTGGTTTCTTCGATTGGTTTCGTTGCACCGACCAGAAATTGTGGCTGTTGTAGAAGTTCTTGGATTGAAACGTATAAAAGTGGTCTCTTGGATTCGAGGTAAGGGAAGCTAGTTAATTTAATTGATGAATTTACGGTGTATGTGAATGTTGTTTAATGATTTTGTATGTGTAAGAAATTGGATTCTATGGTGATTGAATAGTCTATGTTGTATGAAATTGATTTGGTCGATTCTGTATGAATGTAAAAATTTAATGAATTGTATTCGGTTGAGTGGGTGTGGACGGTTAAATGGTTGTGTTCATGTTGATTGTATTTATGTTAAGTTTCTGGTTCATGGCCGAGTGAATTGTGAAGAAGTGGGATAGTGAAATTGGAGAAATTATGTTCGTTATGAGTGTGGTCGGTATAGAGAATCTGGGTAAGTGGTATAAGACTTGTTAGAACTCTTGAGTTACTTAAAACTGTACATCAAGTAGGAAATCTGATTTTCGGTCCTTGAGTTGATGATTCTGCAGAATTGACTCTCAAATCTGAGATGAAACTCTCTAGCTGATGTTAGAAAGGTTTATGTATTCTTAGTTTAGTGTAGAGATGTGTATGATTCATGTTTGGAAGATTAAAGTTTGGAAAAATGTTTAGTTTTGGTAAAATTTGATGTGTTTATAATTCTGCAGAAGTTTCTGCAGAATTATACAAAAAACTGTGGGTTCGCTGTTGACTGCTCAGTCATGCGCTGATTTGGACGATCGACCTTGTTCTGCGCTCTGTTATTAATTGGGTTCGGTCTCTTTGGAGTCCTCCCAGTTCATGACCGTTCGGCCTTAGTAGTGTTCAATCTCGGAAGTGCTTGTCATTTACTAGTGCTCGGTCTCGGTAGTGCTTGTCCTGTACTAGCGCTCGGTCTCAGTAGTGCTTGTCCTGTACTAGCGCTCGGTCTCAGTAGTGCTTGTCCTATATTAGCGCTCGGTCTCGGTAGTGCTTGTTTTGTACCAGTGCTCGGTTTTAGTAGTGCTCGATTTCGAACTAAGCGCTTAGTTTTATAATATATTCCGTTATGTAATTACTTTAAGTATTTAATGTTCGACCAAACTCAATAGGGTTCGGCCAAAGGTTGTAGTGTTCAGCTTCTGATGAGTCTTACCCAGTATGGACCGTTCGGTCCCATTATGAGAATAAGTGAAAGACTGCTCGATTTTACACTAAGTGTTCGGTCTTGCTCTAGTACTCGGTTTGGTATTGATGTTCGGTCTTAACTACGTTCGGCCTCTGATGGGCCTTACCTGTTAATGAGGTCTCTCTTAGTGGTCGGTCCTAAATAGTGTATGGTCACTCCTTCAATCTTATCTGTTATGAACCATTCGGTCCTATCCTTCAGGAAGTGAGAAACTGTTCGGTCTCCACCAGTCTCATAGTGTTCGCTTTAAGCCGATAGTCTTCGGCATAAGATAAAAACGTTCGATTTAACTCTAGTTTTCGGTTGTTCTAGTATTCGACCCTAAAACTGTGTTCGGCTCATGCTTGAGTCTTACTCTTAAATGACCGTTCGGTCATGTTAGTATGTAGGGAGAGTTTCTCCCGTTCGGTCGTGTTCAAGAATGATGGTTATTTTACTGATAAGTTTGATTATACTTAAATGTGATGGATGAGGAAGTATGTTGGTATTGAAGTATGGTATGATAATTCTAATGAAATGTGAAGGTTGATGAGATACTTATAATATGGATATGAAAGAGTATTCCAAGGAGGAATATCTCATGAATGGTATTGGAATGGTGTAGTATGAATGTGGACAAAGCTTAGCTGGCGTTTATCCTGATATTTCATGATTGCTCATTCTCACGTAGAGAAGAATAACTCATGTGTGGGAATGGCAGGAGGTCCTAGACCATAAGGTGAACTTGGGCGGAACGGACTAACCTTGGGTGACACCTGTTGAGGGTATCCCAGCTATTACATCACCCGAGTGCAAAAGTCGTAGCTACACATAATTCATACAGTCCGGACAGTTAGAGTATAGTGTGCAGTGTAGTATGATTATGGTTGGAAATGTATGATTGATTGTTGCATGATGTACTTATTGATTTATATTAGATTTATGTGAGTTATCTGTTTACATAGTTAATTAAATTATACTAGCTTACTCTTATTTTCCTATCTTGTTATGTCGTTGTCGGTCGTCCTTATCCTTGCAATGATCACCCTTTGAGTGTGAGCAGAGTGTGCAGAAGATATTCTAGAGGAGGTGCTGACAGGAGAGGAAAGATTCCGCTAAGAGTAAGACAATTGAATCTTGTGCTTGTTTTTGTTTTTTGTATAGAATTCGATTTCATAAAACTGAATTATGATTTTATTTTTTAACAATTTTTGTAAAAATATTTAAAATCTTCAATAATTTTTGAAAACGGTTGAAAATCTAAACGATTTTTAAAATATGTTAAAGATTCAAACGGCAGAACTTGAACTCACTGGACGGTTTTCAAAAATCGTTAAAAACTTGAATGATTTTAAAAAATCGTTGAAGACTTAAATAATTTTCGAAAATAGTTGAAAGGTATGTTAACTTTTAACATATTTTCTTATGTTCTATTTTAAATTTTAAATTTATAAATAATTATTTTATTTTAACATTTTTAATAAGTTAAAATATATTAAATCAAATTTTATATTGTTATTATTTTAACATATTTTTTTATTAATGTATTATTTTATTATGCTGAAATAAATAATTAATTTATTTTGATATTTTAATATATTTTTCTAAAGTTAACTTGTTTAACATATTTTTTAATTTAATTTTTTAATCTAAATTTTAATAATAATTAATTTATTATAATATTAAAATATAATTGTTTTTTAATTTATCAAACTTTTGAAATTAATTTTATTATAAAATTAAAAAAATCTTTATTTTTTTATGAAATTTAATATATTTTATTATTTTAATAATTATTATGTAATTAAGAATAAAAATAGTAAAATTAAAAAAAATAATAATAAAATATGATTTGATATATTATAAAATAATAAAATAAATTAGTTATTTATTAATTTAATTAAAAGAAAAATAAAAATGTTAAACGGTTTTTGAAAAACATTTAACACATTTTTTTAAATTTTGTTTTAAAATATAATTTTTAATTAATGATTAACTTATTTTAATATTTTAAATAATATTTTTGAATTTAACAAAAATTTTAAATTATTTTTATCATAAAATTAATAAAATATTTAGGTTTAGTCCACTGGATGGAAGATGAATATCAAGTGCGTTATCTTGTTCAAAACGGTCCCAAGTCTTAAATTTTGAAAAGGCGTAACAATTACGCGTCAAAGTACGTTGATGTGGTGATTTAGATGATTTTATTATGTGAAAAATTTAAATTATGACTTGTAATGATAATTTTAAATTATATATCTAATTTTAATTAAGTAATGTAATTAAATTCCCTTAACCTTAATTATCTCAATTAGCTTTTAAAAAAACTAATTAACCTAATAATCCTAATCAAAAACACATTTTTCCCAAATTTGGCTTCCTCTTCTTCACCAATAAATCCCAACATCAAAGGTTGAACAAATAGAAAATGTAAACCAATAATCATAGATGTTGAAAGAGAAGAAAACAGGACTCGTGGAGGAAGATTTGTGGTTTAGCTTTTGCAATTTGGATTCGTGCAAGTTTAGTTGTGGCTTTGAAGCAAAGATGGTCGAAGTTGGAGTTGAATAGAGATTTTGTAGTTGTGCAATTTGGGTTTTGCAAGAGTATGAAGAGTGTCATTTAAATTGGATAATGATACTTTGATAACATTTTTTTGACAACATTTTAACACTTTTTACGTATCATTCTGTGATTTGTCCATATTAGTGTTTATGATTATTATCATTGATTGTGGAGTAATTTTAGACTAATCACAAAATGACATGTAGATGATGTTAAAATGTTGTCAACAAAATGTTGTCAAAGTACCATTATGCATTTAAATTAAGGTTTCATCTAGTGACATTGGTCTTCATTTATTGACCGAGTTCTTCAGAACCTCAAACGGGCCACTTCCCCATCTTTCCATTTTATTGTTTTTCATATGTTGAAGATTGAATATGGAAGTTAACATGACTTTTTTTTTTGAAAGTCTGATTTTGAAAGTTTACCTTTTTTTGAAACTCTAATTTTGAAAGTTTACCTAAAGTTGGGTCATAGAATCTCTCAACGGGGAGACAACAATGCTCTTACAAGAGTAGGCACATTCAAGGAGGATCCGAACTTCTGGCCTAGGGTAAGAAAAATCTACATTTTTCAGTTCCACAAGTCCATTAACAGTTTTTAGTTCAATGCCAGATTCGCTATTTTGATCAATACTCAGTTTGTGATCAATTATACGGAAGATGAATAGGCGTGTTTTGTAACCCAGTTTTGTATCCCCCAATCCTATTCCCTTTGCAAACCCAGTTTTGTAACCAAGCTTTTGTGCAACCCCCAAGGCTGATTAATAGGTCTGTAATGCTCTAGACTCCCCAACGTGGGCAAAAAGAAGACATTGTTTTAAAAAAACTATAATCTTGATGACGGACATTTTAAATTGGTGGAGATGGAAAGAACGATATGTGAAAGATTGATGCTTTTGAGGAATATGGTGTCTAAGGGACATATCAAGTTTCGAAGAAAGCATTCAGAGAAACTGAAAATCTTTATGGTGCATGTTTTAACATAAACCAATTAAATTTTGCCATATCAAAATTATTTAATTTAAATAAAAGTTTCACATAATTAAACAATGCAAATGTACAGTACCTCAACCTCTTTTAAGACTTGAGATCGTTTTCAACCAGAGAAGAGATCTCTCAACAAGTACGCCAAATATTTAATTTATTATAATATTATTTAATATATGTTTTTATTTTAATAATTGTTATGAAAATTATAATAGTAATAATAAAACTGAAAATAATAATATTAATAATAATGATGTAAATTTTGATTTAATATATTATAATCTATTAAATCATATTAAATCTTAAAATAATAAATTATTTATTAATTTTAAGTTAAAAATAAAATTTTAAAAATATGTTAAAAATTAACATAACCTTAAATAGTTTTTGAAAATTGTTGAAGTCTTCAATGATTTTTTTTTAATATTAAAGACTTGATGATTTTCGAAAATTATATAAGCATGATTTTCAAAAATAGTTCACACTTTCAATGATTTTCAAAAACTGTTATATGTTTTTATAAAAATTATTAAAAGAAAAATTAAAATTCAGTTTTTTTAAATCGAATTCTAATATATTTCTTTTAAAAATTATTAAAATAAAAAATTAGGATTCGATTTCTAAAAAACTCAATTCTGATTTGTTACAAAATTATATTATTCATGTAAATATTAACTATAATACGTTATTTTCATAAATTAAAAAATCTGTTATATGAGAAAAAAAAACCACAAATAGCTGCTGCTGCTTTCGAGAAACAACATCGTATAAAACAGATCGGTTTAGCTAAATCAACTAGAGATACTTTAACATCGTCATCGTATAGATATGTTTATATATATATATATATATATATATATATATATATATATATATATATATATATATATATATATATATATATATAAAGATTTTATTAATTTTATTATAAGAAAAGTAAATAAATATATGTATATGTTTTAACCAATTATAAATAGTTATCTTATACTACGAGATTTTTATTTTTCATGTACAAGTTTTCTTTTCAATTTTATCTTTAATCGTTATTTTAAATTAAAATAATTACATTTCTATTTTTACTTTTTTAATATATTTTAATCTCAAAACTTTAAAATTTGATATATAATATTTTTAATTTAATAATATTATTTTCTTTTCATGTTTTGAATGACATTTCGTGTTGATTTGAAATGTTGGAACGATATATATAATTTCAATATTAATATAAAACAATATTTAACACACACGGCAAGAAAGAAAAAAAATAATGAAATTAAATTATATTTCTTTTAAAATTGGAGATCAAAATATTTAAAATTTGTGAAAAGTATAAATTTTAATTTCACATCATACTAAAAAGTATATTTAACTCATTTTAAAAAATAAAAATTACAAAATATTATTTAAATATGAAAAAGTAATTATCACAAAAGTAAAATAAAAAGAAAATGTAAAAAAAAAGGGAAATCCTTTATAATGATGATACAAATAATTATAAATAAGTTTTTTAAATTTATTATATAGATAATTTATTATTATAAATAATTATTTTAGTTTTAAAAAAATACTTAAATAAAAAAGATAATAATACTTTGACAATATTTTTTTATAACATTTTAACATTATCTACGTGTCATTCTATGATGAGTCCATGTTAGTGTTTATGATTATTATTATTAATTGTGGAATAATTTTGGATCAATTATAAAATGACACGTAAACCATATTAAAATGTTGTCAAAAAAATATTGTTAAAATATCATTATCTTTAAAAAAAACAACAACTTAAAAGAACAGAATTAATAAAGTATTATTTCAGTTTAAATAGAAATTAAGATGTATACCAAAACACAACATTTCCTTTTTATATATATATATATATATATATATATATATATATATATATATACACGTGTGTGTCATTCTATCTGAGTTCCTTTTTCCTCCCTCTTCGCCCTACCACGCCTTCTCTCTATATCCCTCAACTTCCTCTATCTTCTTTAATCTTCCAAAAATTTCCCCTTTTCCCCCTTTTCTTCTATTCGTATTTTTCTGAAGTCAATTGTTTTCGCTTACGGTGAGTTTATCACTTTTCTTCATGTTTGTTGTTCTGTTTCTGCAAAAGTTTGTTTCAATTAGGTTTTGGAACTGCCAAGTTCTGTCACTGCCGGTTTCTTTTGTCGTTCAATTTTGTTCCCTTATGGCTTAGCGCTGTTTGCTGAATTTCTTTTAATCTTAAATGATTAACATGTATTCTAAAGAAGTAGCGCCCATGTGCTTGCTGAAAGTTTTTCTTCTCCATTCAATATGCATTTTCTTTTATTTATGACTTGCTGTTTTTCATTTCATTATCTTGGCTTGACCTCGGTTTATTTCATTCCCAATGATAACCAGTCCGCATGTTTCTATCTGCTGATTTGTTTTGTTGATAAAGGTAGGCAACAATATAGGAATAATGGCTAGGGTTTTGGCTCAGTCTATTGGTATGCCTGGCCTACTGAGCGGGCAGAGGCATGGGCAGAACAAGGCATCAGGAAAATCAAGAAGATCTGTCAAAATGATGACTAACTTACGAATGCCTGCATCAAGGATGTCGAGTTTCTCTGGACTGCGTACTTTCAACACTTTGGATCTTCTTTCGAGACCTCGACAAAATTTTCCTTCTAAGATGTTGACTTCAACTTCTTCCCGTCGTGAAAGGGCTAAAAGATGCGTACCTAAAGCCATGTTTGAGCGCTTCACGGAGAAAGCAATCAAAGTAATTATGCTAGCCCAGGAGGAAGCCAGACGTCTGGGACATAATTTTGTTGGAACTGAACAACTTTTATTGGGTCTTATTGGGGAAGGCACTGGCATTGCTGCCAAGGTGCTGAAGTCAATGGGTCTTAACCTGAAGGATGCTCGTGTGGAAGTGGAAAAGATAATTGGAAGGGGTAGTGGATTTGTTGCAGTTGAGATTCCATTTACTCCCCGTGCAAAACGTGTTTTGGAGCTCTCACTGGAAGAAGCTCGCCAACTTGGTAAATGCGGTTTTCCCTTTGATTATTATTACTTAATTGCAATAAAATTATTTGTATTGCCTAGAGTTTTCTTCTTTTTTCCAATCTGTTTATTTATCTCTAGTTTTCTTTTGTTTCGTTTGCCATTTATTTTATTAAAGAAGATAGAAGTGATTTGACACGGTTATATTTATTCCTGTGCCTTTATCAGTGGAGTCAACTACATTTTAATTATTTATAATAAAATAACAACTTAGAAATACCCAATCATAGAGCGTTTTACAAAGAGAAGGAAAGGATCCTGAACTAGATTCAGTTTTGAATGGACTCCAATCTTCAATTTAGCTCATTCCTTGAAATTTGTAGGTCACAATTATATTGGATCTGAGCACTTGCTTCTTGGTCTTCTTCGAGAGGGGGAGGGTGTGGCAGCACGTGTTCTTGAAAATTTGGGTGCTGACCCAAATAATATTCGTGCTCAGGTTAGTATTGTATCATAATTTATTTTTAACTTATTTATATTGGGTATGGAATGCGTTTTTATCTTAATTTGTGTGTAAAATCATTCTTGTATTCTCACTGGATGTTACAGGTTATCCGCATGGTTGGCGAGGGTGCTGACAGTGTTGGTGCTACTGTTGGCCCCGGAAGTGGTAATAGCAATAAGATGCCAACTTTGGAGGAGTATGGCACCAATCTGACCAAGCTAGCCGAAGAGGTAATTGCCAGTTCCTAGTTTTCTTCATGCCAAGAAGATAAGCTTTCATTCTGTGTTATGGTATGACTTTTTCGTACTGATTTCTCCCTCTCAAAACCTAAATTATAGGGAAAATTGGATCCTGTTGTGGGTAGGCAGCCACAAATTGAGCGTGTCACTCAAATTTTGGGTCGCCGTACCAAAAATAATCCTTGTCTTATTGGAGAACCTGGGGTTGGGAAGACCGCTATTGCTGAAGGGCTTGCCCAAAGGATTGCAAATGGTGATGTTCCTGAAACCATAGAGGGAAAGAAGGTTAGTAGTAATTATTTGATCCCTATGATCTATAAAATCTTGTTTGTAATTCAGTAGATTTACTATTTCATTTTCAATGCTATACTGTTGTAAAGTATATCAACATGTTTATCGTGCTGAGTCTATGTAAAGTGATCCATCCTAAAACAATGTCTTATTTCTTTACTTTTTTATTTCTGAGTATTTCACATGTTAACTGCAGAAGACTTTTCTTACTTCTTTATAGTCTTATTCGATGCCTCAGTTTTTATCATTCACTGTTGACTAATGTTCTTGGATTTTGTGTGTTTAAATAGTTCTGGGAGTTCTGATTGATATGAAACCTTTGGTCTGCATGATTTAGGTTATAACCCTCGATATGGGTCTACTGGTAGCTGGAACTAAATATCGTGGAGAGTTTGAGGAGAGATTGAAGAAACTAATGGAGGAAATCAAACAAAGTGATGAGATAATACTTTTTATTGATGAAGTACACACTCTGATTGGAGCTGGAGCAGCTGAGGGGGCAATTGATGCTGCCAACATACTAAAACCTGCTCTTGCCAGAGGTGAACTACAGGTAATATTTTCGCATCATTTTCAAAATGTATTTTGATTTGATTTAGACTTCAAAAACAATTTGTGTAATGTGTTAGGGGGGGGGGGGGGGGGGGTGAATGAGTCTGTGTTTCCGTTGATATTTTTATTGAAGCAAAAAAAAAGAAAAAGGAATACTTGTTCTCTTCCGTGTTGCTACCTCCTGGTCAATAATCATATATTTAGGCTATTTTTGCAAATATGTTTTAGAGAAAAGAAAACCTGGTGCATGTATTGCCATTAAAACATAAATACTAAAGGATAAAATGACTTGTTCTATTCTGTGTTGCCAACTTGCTTGTCAATAATCAAACATTTAGGCTATATTTGCAAGTCTATGTTTTAGATACAGGAATACCTAGTCTTTTGGTTGTTCAGTATTTTTGTTTTAAATTGTAAGTAGTTAAAAACTGACTGTAACTAACAGATCTGGTAAGTTCATATATCAATTAGCAATTCTGATAAATGATCATTTGCTTTTGGCGTGTTAGTTGAATTAAATAATGTGGACTTTTAATATTTAGTATTGGAATTTTATCTTCAAAAATTTCCGTTTGCAGGGTCAGCAGTTCAATTTTGGTTAAATGGTACAAGAATTAAGAATAATATTGTATTTGTAGACTGTTGTGAAATTTGAAGGCACCTGGTTATGCTTATACTAAACATACTGTTAGTGGAACTTGGAACTATTGTAAGGAAGTGTGAAATTTTTTTTGCAGTGTATTGGAGCCACAACGTTGGATGAATATAGGAAGCACATTGAAAAGGACCCAGCACTGGAGAGGCGATTCCAGCCAGTTAAGGTGCCGGAGCCTACAGTTGATGAAACCATACAGATACTGAAAGGGCTTAGGGAACGCTATGAGATTCATCACAAGCTCCAATATACAGATGATGCACTTGTAGCTGCTGCCCAGCTGTCACACCAGTATATTAGGTTTGTCATATTTAAACCCTCTTTTTTCTTTTTTGATTCATTTTATCTTTTTGGTTGCACTGGAACAGACATGTTTTTTTTATTAGATCACTGGAAAATTTTCATATTTATATTAATCTTTCTTATCTATATTAGTTTATCTCTTTAAAATGTATTACAATATTTATATTTATATTTAAATGTATGTTGGAATGAATTTATTAAAATCCTTCTTATATCTCGAATGTTAAGTATTTTCTAGCTTTTATAAATAATTCAATCTGTTGCAGTGATCGATTTTTGCCCGACAAAGCTATAGATTTAATTGATGAAGCAGGTTCCCGGGTTCGGCTTCAACATGCACGGGTATATTGTTCATCTACCTGTCTCATAACCGGAGTTCTTTTGTCTGTTACAGTGCTAATGTTGCTAATTTTGCATCTGTCTAGTTACCTGAAGAAGCAAGAGAGCTTGACAAGGAGGTCAGACAGATTGTGAAAGATAAAGAAGAAGCTGCTCGCAATCAAGACTTTGAAAAGGTAATATACTTTTACCCAAGATTTGACTTCTTAAATTTTATAGTCAACTAACAAATCCAATGCGACAATGTTATTTTAGTTTTTTTAAAGTTGTTTTACCTTAAGTAAACTCCGAATGCATTTGTTTGTTTTTTGTTCAACTGAACTTGATTATATCTCTGCAAATTATTGTGTGTTATGGTGCTGATGATTTATGAATTTTGTAATAGGCTGGAGAGCTACGAGATAAAGAAATGGATTTGAAGACCCAGATATCGTCACTTATAGAAAAAGGCAAGGAGATGAGCAAGGCAGAAAGTGAGGCAGGAGATGGAGGTCCCATGGTTACTGAAGTTGACATACAACATATTGTCTCCTCCTGGACTGGTATTCCGGTAGAGAAAGTCTCAACTGATGAATCTGATCGCCTCCTCAAGATGGAAGAGACTTTACACACACGAGTCATAGGTCAGGATGAAGCAGTAAAAGCAATTAGCCGGGCCATCCGCCGAGCCAGGGTGGGATTGAAGAATCCTAATCGACCAATTGCCAGCTTCATCTTTTCTGGTCCAACTGGTGTGGGAAAGTCTGAATTGGCCAAAGCATTGGCTGCATACTATTTTGGTTCTGAAGAAGCCATGATTAGGCTTGACATGAGTGAATTTATGGAAAGACACACGGTCTCCAAACTCATTGGTTCACCCCCTGGATATGTTGGTTACACTGAAGGTGGTCAACTGACTGAGGCAGTTCGGCGCCGTCCCTACACTGTTGTACTATTTGATGAGATTGAGAAAGCACACCCTGATGTATTCAACATGATGCTTCAGATCCTAGAAGATGGAAGACTAACAGACAGCAAGGGAAGGACTGTGGACTTCAAGAACACTCTTCTAATAATGACATCAAATGTTGGAAGCAGTGTGATTGAGAAAGGAGGACGTAAAATGGGATTTGACCTCGATTATGATGAGAAGGATAGCAGTTACAATCGAATCAAGAGCTTGGTGACTGAAGAACTGAAACAATACTTTAGGCCAGAGTTCTTGAATAGGTTGGACGAAATGATTGTTTTCCGGCAACTTACAAAACTGGAGGTAAAGGAGATAGCTGATATAATGTTGAAGGAGGTGTTTGAAAGACTGAAGGCCAAAGAGATTAATCTCTCAGTGACAGAAAGATTTAGGGAAAGGGTGGTTGAAGAGGGATACAATCCTAGTTATGGGGCTAGACCTCTAAGAAGAGCCATCATGCGACTTTTGGAGGACAGCATGGCCGAGAAGATGCTTGCTAGAGAGATTAAAGAGGGTGACTCAGTTATAGTGGATGCTGATTCTGATGGTAATGTGATTGTGCTCAACGGGAGTAGTGGTGCCCCGGAGTCACTAGCAGAAGCTCTTCCTGTGTAACGTTGTTGCCTTGTGAGCGGTTCTCTTTTTTTCAAAAAGAAACATAGTCATAGTTTGTTTTAGTTATCATTGGACAAAGCTTTTAATTGAATACTAGTGGTCTAAATGTCTCTCCATTAACATTGGATAGCTCCGTTAGTGACCAATTTTTATTTATAGAAAGAAATTTTAAAGGTAAACATTTAAGTTCTTACAGCTTAATTTAAAATAATTGTATGACAACAAAGGATCAATTATCAAATGTATGCTTTTTTAATTATGAGACTACAAATTCTCGAATGGAATATGCTTGATTCTGATTTAATTGTATCCTTATGGCCGAAAGAAATTTCTGTTGGTAGTCATCGACTTGGTTCCGCTTGGGTTGGATCGATTTGACTCGACTCAAATAGGTTCGGTTCGAAAATACTCAGAAATCAAAATCCACCCAGTGTTCAGAAAACATATAGACAAGGGTGAAAAATCACAAATAGCTGGTGGTGCATTCCAGAAACCAAAAGGATATCATATAAAACAGATCCGCTTAGCTAAAGGAGCCAAAGACATCGTCAATCTAAATGTATTGTTTTTTAATTGAAATAGTACAAATTCTCCCAATGGGATATGCTTGATTCTGATTTACTTTTAGAACTTGCACTTGGTACCCTTTGGGAGATACTCTAACCTGCTGATAATTGGCAGCGTAAGATCTATGGATTTACAATTTCTATTGATCTATTATTGGATGAGATTATCTTTGTGTGGGGCTGACACTCCCTCCACGGCTAATCTTCAAAGCTGTCAAAGCTTTCTCGATTTCCATAGTCATGGCGCTATCTACACTTCCAGAGGACAGCTTTCTATGTGATTTCTGCAGATGGAGCTTGAGTGAACTACTGCTTAGCCCAGCATTCTTCCCACATATTGGGCAAACTTTCATCATTGGTTTTCGCTGATGCCATTCCATCGAAACCTTTCCATGTAGTTTCTGATCTAAGTCCAATAGGGTCTTTGCAAAACCGTCGTTGGGTTGTGCTCGACAGTGAACTCGCTTCAAAGCTTGCCATGCTTCTAATAAAGTATACTTCCTGCACCATAAAAAAATCAGTTCAAAACATGTTCCAACTGTCACTCAAAGAACATTATGGTTCTTAGCTGCCAAATTAGATTGTTTCATACCATTTAACCATGCAGAAGAGAAAGCGAGCATATATAATTTCAATTTTTACTTACTTCCTGAGCATTAAGTATGCGAGGACCAATGTAACACTTCGGCTTTTCCCCTCAAAGCAGTGAACTAAGACTTTTTGACCTGTTTGTTCAACATGATCTATCAAATCACATGCTTCTTCAAATATGCCGCTGATGTTGTAATCATCACTATCACATACCTGCTCAAAAGGAACAATGAACAAAATAAGTATGAATACATTCCTAAAACGAACATAAAATTAAAAGTAAATTGTAATAGAAAAAATATTAAGAAAATCACAAGAATAATACTACATCACATCATATTGGTGACAAATCATACTTCTAATCAAGAAAATCTTGAGACCTATTTCTTTAGAGCTAGGCTGACAGTTTTACTGTTTTAGAAGGAGCTATCAGCCAAGGGAGATCAGAAGAAACTAACTATTTAAAGAGAAAAAAAATAAAAGAGAATTGCAAAGCAAGATATACCCTATCGATTTCTCGACTCCATCATTTGGTGATCAGAAGGCTTCATTGTAAATTCACTTGATTAATCTTATCTTAGATTGCATGAATAATAAATTAAGGGAAGTAGAGAAAGACATCAAGGACAAGCTCAACTATATAAGATAAAGAAAATAATAATTTGACAACTATATTAATATTTTGAGTTGTCAAGTGGATTTTTTTTTCTGGGTGTAAATATATCATCATCCATAAAATAAATCTTAGCAAATGAGACATTAGAGTGAGTGAAGGTAAAAATACAGTAAATATCACTTACAGAGAAATTCTTATACTCAAATAGATCAGGATACTGAGTTTCTGACTGTCCAATTTCATTGGTACACAAACACAAAATATTTGTGATTCCCAAGTACTGCAGTGTGTAAACAGATCTTGCAGCCAATGCTCCACCGATGAACAGACTACTTGTCACTGCTGAAGGTTTCTCAGTACTTGCAGCATCTGATATCAATGCAATTCTCTCGATAATATGCTCAAGTCGTATCTGAAAGTTAAAAGGGTAATGCATCATGAATGGAAATCCTTCAGAAATGAAAGGAGTCTTCTATTTTCAGATTTGAAAGCAATAAAGTGAAGATAACCTTAAGTTCATATGCGTCAACAGCACAGTTATTATCACTACCCTCAAAAAATCCTGGATTGAAATTGTTATCCTGACATAGTTTGATGGCATCGCTTTTAAGCATTTCATTCCATTGTTCCAATTCTCTACTGGATTCAGCATCAACCTGGAAAGTATGATACAATTTCAAAAAAGTGAAAAAATAAGGAACAGACAAGGTAAATCACTGTTTTATATGGTAAAGAAACAGCAAATTACGTTGCTTTTAGTCTTATATTCCTATTTGCCAGTCAATCCTGAGACCCTGGATTACTTTAGTATGATTTGAAAATCCACATTTTGGTCGCAAAGAACAATCTTTACAATATTTGCACTCTCGCTCATGGAAGCAATAGGAGCACATTGTCTTGGAATTATAAGCATTGTCTAAATTGGTCACTTTTATGCACAGACATATACTAAAGTCCTATAGTTTTGCATTTTAAAGCAATATGCCACTGGCTGATTGTTTATTAACTATCCAATATGTAAATAGAAAAATTGCACAAAACAGTTTTTCTTACTCGAAAAGCTGCATTGAAATCAAGTGACTAGGAGACAAGGTTATGTTTTGTTAGGAGACAAACCTTGGCAAATTTATGGAAGTCACGGAGCTTAGTAGTCAAACGGAGACTACGCAGTGGTTCCCCATTTCCTCTATAGAACTTTCCATGGCAAGATTCTCTTGGGGTAGGAGTAAAGTCACTGCAATCTCTGTTGCCTGAAGGTGATGCTTTTGAAGCAGTTCTCTGTGGTTCTGAATCAATCAAATCATGATGGTTATCATTACCAAGCCTCTCTTTACATGATGGCGAGTAAAAATGCCCACCAACTGCTAGTGAAGGTGAGTCAGGAACTACAGCATCTTCTTTGTCAAATTCTCCCAAAGATATTTTGCTCATAATGTTCATAAATGATCGTAACAAGGTATCAAGTCTTTGGTGAAGTGTGAGTAGGAATATGTGAAATCCCTGCAGATCCCTGAGAGCAGCGCGGAAACCAGCGCGGAACGCATGAACTACAGACATTATATCGTTCGCATATATATCAGTTTTGTCCATGTCTTCTGATGGAGGACATCCTAATTTCCCTCCAGTTACATCATATATCAGGTTTGAGGCAAATTCAGAACTGTTGAGTAACAACTCAATCAACTTAGGGTAATTAACCTGATCATTTGCACGTTTTCCAGCAGGGGGTCGCCGAGGAACACCAGAATCAATGGCTATTATGTTAATGTCGGGAGACAGTGATTCTTCAGATGTTTGACTTATATGGTTGATGTCAAGAGATATTGGAGATTCTGAGATATCTGAAAGATCAGGGGAATGTGATATCAAACCAGGATCGTGAGAATCGAGTCTGCAATCTACTGAAGTTGACCTTCTTTCTTTCTGAAAAGCCCATATCATCTTTGGTCTATATCGGTCAATTGCAGAATCAACAGCGGCTTCTAGCACATCTGTATTTGCACAGATAGTCTTTCCAGCCAACAACAAATTCGCTGGATTCCCACGCCATCTAAGCTCACGGCAAGGCAACCTATCTTCATTTCTGATGACAAGGTCCAGCATCAGCACCCTGCCAAGAGCTTCTGATGTTCTTTCTGCAGATTCCTTTGACTTGAATGCAGTAGAGCTTTCAAGCAAGGGTGAACCGTGTACATAACTGCAAGAACATGCTCAATATTCAGAAATAATAATCAAAATTTATTTTTTACAACAGTCAAGTGTGTTTTTTCCTCCAGTTGTACCGTAGATATTCCCTTTTCCTATTTTAAACAACACTGAGACGAACAAAATTTACTTCTATTTAGTATGCTTCAAAAATTGGACAAATCAAGAACAACTTAAGTATCAAGAATGACACTTGCTTTGTCACACAGTGGTGGGATTTTTGTGTAAGAGAAAGAACAATAATCTATTTTAAATATTTTCTTTAGGCTTGTCAAGCTAAGTCAACAGTCCAATAAGGATATCAAAATTCAATGCAAGACATCAGAAGCAGCACTGCTGCAATGTCTGCATTTAAATATAGTTGTTGGAAGTGACAAAGCAAGCAAAGGTATTCCGTGTTTCCATGCTAAAGCTGAACTAAGTGAAATCAGATGGATCATACCTCATAAAAAAGAGACACCGGCTGAGCTCGAGTGCTTCCAAAAGTTCAAAACATGTCACCTCGCCAATTTCATCACCCTCAGAATTTGCTGCTTCTCTAGCTCTTTCCGCAGCTTCCTTTATTTGTTGCCATTCATGACTGGTATTGTGAATGACTCTACACTGCATCTTCCAATTAATAGAGGAAAATGAATACGGAAGAAGTATACTCTACTAGGCTATGCTTGAAGATGTGGTGCTTGTGTTATGAAAGCTTAGGGAACAACCTGTGGAGTTTGGACTCCCAACCACTTGGCAAATTCGTAGCCAAGGCGTTCAGACTGTGTTGCCATTCTTGATGGTGATATCTTTATAACTGCTGCTGCTTCTTTTGGATAAATATCGGCATTCCCAGGCAGATTGAAAAAGGCAAAGAAGACAACTCCTCCAGAATTTACAGTTACCTATGTGCACACAATTGAGGAGACATCAATCCAGAAATTAAGAAAATACACATCTGATGTAGCCATACCAGAAAAACAATCACTATTCTTCATAGCTTAGAAAGCTAACTATTATCAACATGCTCAAACCACATTTACTTTATCCACCAAGCAAAAAGCAAAAATTATAGGATCAAGTTTATATTCATACATATAAGGGGCACAAATAAAAAAGCCAAAAAGGATATTCATACACGAGCTGTGCATTGGTTTACATGTGCAACTTATGTTAACAATCCACCACACACAAGTGGCATCTAAAATATCAACCCTGTTTGGTATTTGATCCTTAAGAATTAACCACAAAAAAGCAATTAACCTCGAGAGCTTTGTTCATCTCATCTTCGGATTGTTCATTGCTACTACCGTGTTCAGTGTGGTGCAGTGAAGAGAGCATGTCCCAAGAAAAAGAGCTCGACTCAATGTCCAACATTGCAGCCTTCCCAAGCCTCTCCCACAATCTAATTTCTGTCTGATCCGGGTGTAACTCCAATTTTGGATCCTCCAACCGTTCGCTAACGCTGAGCCACAAATGATGAACATTAGCAACAGTCACAAACTTCACTTCTTAACCACGCCCAACCAAAAGGTAAAGAAAATAACAAAACTTAGATTAAGTTCCCTACATATATTTTGGGTAAAAGTTAAGAGTTTTACTTTGGTAATTTGATAATCAGCCCAATAAAGGTTTGTTTTAAAAGTTAACACAGATTACCAAGATGAACACCAAAAACACCTGAAGAATTGTATCTAAATTTTCCCAAATAGAGAACCCTCGAAAGTAGCAATAACTAACCAAGAAGTAGACGACATGGTGATGGAAGTGCGATGAGGGAAGCCAGAAGGACGATGTTTTGCAGTGCGCTTACGAACCAATTGGAGCCATTGCGTGAACTTAAACGCAGGCCCTGCAGTGATATCTCCCAACATATACAAAGCCTGCATTACACAATGATCGATCCATGCTGTTGCACTTGCAGTTTCAAATATCATAATGACACAAATTTAATACACCCACAAAAAGAAAAAAAATGAATAAATATCATACCCGAGAGGTCACAGTTAGAGGCAATGGGGCCTCAATCTCAGCCTCAGACTCGTCACTTTCGAGTTCCAATTCCCTCTCTTGGCCTTTTCCCTGCAACGTCCACTCCCACATGCAAAATGTTAACAATGTTCATGTACAACACCAATCAGATCCAATCATGGATCTACCGCCACAAATTGGTGCAGATCACAATCACAATGAAATGCATTGCAAAACTTGCATGTGATGTAATCATGTAATGTAACGTAAGATCTAAAACAAAGCCATGATGAAGAATAAATCACATTATATCAAAGGTGGTTATAACATTTTTCTTTTTTTCCGAAAATATTATGTTTGTATTGTTAATGAAGATGTTGCGTAGATGAAAGAGGGTATTAACCTGGTTTTGCTGTTTTGCCATATGGTATTGGTATAGGGTATTAAAAGATGGTTTTTGTGGGAATGTAAAGTCAAATTAGAAGTGAAAAATTGCACGAAATAGCAGGCAAAGTAATCTGCTTTTTTTAAGGAGAGAGAGACAGAGAGAGAAATGGGAGGTTAATGATGATGGGCACTTCATGTACATAGCTTTTTGAGTTGAGACAGAACACAACACAGCACAACACAGCACAACACACTTGACAAAGTTGTTCTACAACAAACTTTGAATGACAAGAACTAAGAAATTAAGAAGAGTATAGAATTGAAAAGTTTGAGTTGGGTATGGTGGTGGGTCAGTTAATTGAACAGAGAAAAAGGAGAGTTTGGTTGGGATTGATAATGGAAGATTAAAGTTTCAGCAACCAGGTCATGTGCCACTCCACTCTGCACTCTCTACTTAACAGAACAGGGATCTTTTTTTATTTATATTTTCCTCTTTCTTTTTAAAATAAAGTATTTTTTCATAATAAAAATTTAAAACACACATATGTTGAAACAATTCTCATAATAAAAATCAACAAATTTAACATATTGATGAAGTTTTATCAGTGTTCAGATCTTTCAACGGTCCTCTTTGTCCCCCCATTTGGTGTTGCAGGGACCAATTCTTTTTTTATTGTAATGTAAGGTATTAATATGGATTTTATTATTATCTAAATCATTATAAATTAAAATCTGTGTTGATGTAGTTTCATTTCAAAGTATACATCAAAAGTGTGATTTTTCTGTTTTGTGTCGTGGGGAGCCAACATATTCAAAAATCCTAACTTTACCAATTTAGCACAGTATGCTCTTCTGCTGTTTGCACCACCCTTTTATTAAGGAAAGTTATGAATTACACGTCCTTCCTTTTATAATACGAATTTAGATATTATTTTGACTTTTCTTATGTTTTTATTTTACTTTATTTTTAAAATATACTGATATACGTCCATTTTAATGTTTTAAAATATATTAATTTTTTAATGTATTAATGTATTTTAAAGGTTTAATATCAAATAAGTATACTCATAATATATTTATTTTGTATTTTGAAAAGTCCATCGTGATGGTTTTTTATTTCATAAAGGAGGGAGAAATTATGAACATGACATTGAGTCTTTCTTTATATAAGATATTTAACATAATTTTTAAGTCAAAATTTTTAAACAATAAATTTATATGTTTTTTTATTTATTTTATGTAATGTTTAATTTTGTCTTTTTAACTTAATGTTTCACTTTTGAATTATTAATATTATTAATGTTTATGATATTGAATAAGTTGCTTCATTGATCTCTGTCGCAACCGGGATCGCGACGGGACGGCGAGCCGAAAAACAAACGGGTTTGAGAAAAAGGTTTTGGAAGTCGCCGCCATAATTTATTATGAAAAAACTATGGAAAACCAAAAAATAAGACATGGTCTGCGAAAAGTAGATTTTTAGGTTCGGGAATCGGTTACGCGTAAGGAAGGTGTTAGCACTCTATCGCGCCTGCCCAAAGGCAGTACCTTTAATTAAATGTAAAAAAGGTTGATGTGGTTTTTTTAAACGTTTAATTTTCCCTAAAAAAATAATATAAAAAAACTATTAAGAGACAAAAAAAATATTTTTTGTTTTATGAACCCGACAAGAATTGACCTTGGTCCTACATACATCCATTTAATGGACAATCAGGGATCACGTAGTTCTTTATGTAGAAAAAGGTTTGTGAGTTTGTTAAAAAAAATTAGGTTTAATGTCTCGGTAGGTCCCTATTTTCGGCGTGAATCTCAAATAGGTCCCTTTTCTTTTCGGCGTCTCAATTGGGTCCCCATTTTTGTAAAATTGTAACAATTAGGGGTCTGCCGTCAAATTGGACAAACGGTCGTTTAATTGTTTCTTACGTGTCAGATGGGAATCATGCCACGTGTCATTACTGAAAACACTGTTCATGCCACGTAAGAAACAATTAAACGGCCGTTTGTCCAATTTGACGGCAGACCCCTAATTGTTACAATTTTACAAAAATGGGGACCCAATTGAGACGCCGAAAAGAAAAGGGACCTATTTGAGATTCACGCCGAAAATAGGGACCTACCGAGACATTAAACCAAAAAATTATTATTGATTGATTTAGATTTTTTTTGAAAAAAAGTGAATCCAAACAAGATTTGGTTTAAACAAGATTGACATCTTTTTTGGTTTTGAAGATTTTGTATTTTTTTATTTATTTAAAAATGGTGGGAAAAAGAAAGAAGCCGGCCATAGGTCGACACATACTTAAAAAAAAATTATGATTTTAAAAAGAAACATTATTTGTGTATAAAAAAACATACCTTTTAGAAAAAAACTTCAGAGTACAGAGAAAACAGAATGGTACAGAGGTGACATACGCTTTCAGGATTCCCATAGTTCTCCCCTGGTAATCTCTTTTGGCATAGTTCCTCTAACCTGAGAACTTATTTTTCTCTATATTCTTCAATACTGTTGCTATCACTATTATTTCAAAATATTTTTCTCCTCCTCTCCTTTTTTCTATGACAGAGTGCATATTTATATACACACATTGTAATATTATGAAAATCTTGCCTTAATTGTGAATTAAGTGATAATAACTGATGCAACAAATCATATTTTCCTCTTTAAAAATAACTGATGCAACAAATTATGTTAATATACTATTTTAATTATGGTTTATAATTATTAGCATAATATTAATTCAAATCATTACCATATTAAACTAACATTTCAAATATTAAAGTCATCATTTTATCCCTTTTTATCCACCATTAATTATTATTATCTTATTTTTTATTATTTTTAAATATTTACTTACCCGGACGAAATTGGGTGTTGACAATCTCAATTGTCAAATTTTCAGTTTATTTATTTTAAAATTGAAAGGAGAGGAATGTCCCTCATTTAAAAAACTTAATAAGACAACATTTTAAAATGAAATCAATGCTATGGAAATAAATTATTGTTTAAAAAAATAACTTGTTTCGGTGTACATTTTCCTGTGTGTCTTTGTTGCTCTTGGTTGTCTGGGACGCTTGCATTTCTTCAATTGTTGTTCTTCATATTCGCCAAAGGAGGGGGAGGTACCTGCAAAGATACTCCGACGCTCAAGTCAGATGTGAGTTATGGAGCTGAAGCTCTCAAGAGAGTAATTGGATACTGCTCTGAAATAATACTTAGGATCTCTAGAGCATAAAAAGAAACGTACCTAGACTTTGGTCCTGTCACTGTATTTATAAGCAAAATAAAAAATAACCACCTTACCTAAAAATGTGGCTAGTGGCTTTGACAAATATCTTAACTGTCTAAAATATCTAAGATATTTATGTTATTACATAAATATCCTTACTACATAACATGCCCCCCAAGTCCGAGTTAACCGTTCCGTTTTATGAACGTGGTAACTATAGGACTTATGAGTTTGAGGGAGGCTGTCTTTGCTGTAATTAGAGAGCGTGTGCAAGTGAGGAATTTGATGGACCAAAAGGAGGCGAAGATGAACGGCAAAAAGCTGGAGCAAATGAGGCCGAACGTGAGGATACGTATGACCGAGCGATAGAGGTCGAGTGGTATGCGAGGCCGATCATGAGGACTGTTACATAGGTCGAGCGGTCGAGTGGCATGTGAGACTGAGTGGTTGAAAGCAAAGGGAAGGCGAACGACCGACTGTCTTGAACGCTCGTACGCATGGGTTGTCGAGCGCTGAAAACCAAAAGGTTGAACAAATTTGGGGCCGAACGGCCAATTTCTTGAGCGCTCGTAAACATGGATTGCCGAGCGGTTGAGCGTGAGGATGGTTTGTGAGCGCTCGTAAACATGGACTGCCGAGCGCTCGTTGATGTGAATTGACGAGCGGCTCTTGAACGCTCGTTAAAATGGAATGTCCAGCGAAGTTTGGACGCTCGTTGTTTGTCGAGCGTTGAGACCGAACGACTGAACGAGTGGACGCTCGTTAACAATTGAATGTCGAGCGTTGAGGCCGAACGACTGAACGAGTGGACGCTCGCTGACAATTGAATGTCGAGCGTTGAGGCCGAACGTTGATTGAGTGGACGCTCGTTAACAATTGAATGTCGAGCGTTGAGGCCGAACGCTGATTGAGTGGACGCTCGTTAACAATTGAATGTCGAGCGTTGAGGCCAAACGCTGATTGAGTGGACGCTCGTTAACAATTGAATGTCGAGCGTTGAGGCCGAACGACTGAACGAGTGGACGCTCGTTAACAATTGATTGTCGAGCGTTGAGGCCGAACGACTGAACGAGTGGACGCTCGTTGACAATTGAATGTCGAGCGTTGAGGCCGAACGCTGATTGAGTGGACGCTCGTTAACAATTGAATGTCGAGCGTTGAGGCCGAACGCTGATTGAGTGGACGCTCGTTAACAATTAAATGTCGAGCGTGTAGGCCGAACGACTGAACGAGTGGACGCTCGTTAACAATTGAATGTCGAGCGTTGAGGCCGAACGACTGAACGAGTGGACGCTCGTTGACAATTGAATGTCGAGCGTTGAAAGACAGAATCTTTGAAAAGTTGATGTTCTTGGATGAACATAAGCTAGGCTATGGGGATGGTCCCCTAGGTTTGATGGTCTGGGTGTTCTAGGGCGAACATCTACCAGCGGGAGTGTGTCCCTTTGTTCGATGCACCTGGGTGTTCTAGGGAGAACATCTACCAGCGGGAGTGTATCCCTTTATGCACCTGGGTGTTCTTGGGCGAACGTCTACCGAGTGTAGGAGTGCTTCAGGATGAACGACGCTCAGGTGTCCGCTTTTACGTACAAGATATGCTTATCTGCACTGTAAGAAATAATATTAAGCATATAGGTGAGACCGTTTGGTCGAGTTGCAAACCTGGTGACCGAACGTTCATTAGGCCGAATGCTAGACGCCAGTGAGTCCGAATGATCGAACGCTTCCTGCGGGAATTGTCGAACGTTAAGGAGGCTATTGCCCGAACAGTTGAAGCCAAGATTCCGAACGTTCAAGATCGAGCGCTAGAGACCGATCGTCAATGTGAGTGAAGTGCCGAACGCTTTAGGCCGAACGACCGTTAGAATGGATGCTGAAACGCTTCATGCTGATTTTCAGAACGGACGTTATTAAGGATGCAGGCTGGACGATTGATGGTCGATGAGATGGATTGTTCGCACGGTTGAGCCCAAGCGTCCGAATGTCGTTGTGAGGGGTGGCCAACATTAATGGCGTCGAAGGGACGAACGTTGGAGCGTGCAGCGGTCGTAACCAGAAGGCGAGAACGAACGGCTGAATTTTTGCACGCTCGTCCACAGGCATTGTCGAGCGTTAGAGTGCGGTGGGAGAGGACGAGCGGTCCGAGAACGAACGGCGAATTGCTTGTACACTCGTCCACAGGCGCTGTCGAGCGTTCGAATCTAAAGGGCGAGGACGAGCGGTCCGAGGAGGAACGGCCGATTGCTTGAACACTCGTTCACAGGCATTGTCGAGCGGTATTTGAACGCTCGCTGAAATGGATTGGTGAGTGGTATTTGGACGCTTGTTAACAAGGATTGTCGAGCGGTGTTGGAAGTGCACATGAATTGACGAGCGGTCGAGTGGTGTCTGAACGCTCGTACACACGAATTTGAGAACGCTCGCTGAACGAAATGACGAACGCTTTTGAGGCCGAAAGGCTGACTCTTTGAACTTTCGTTGATATTGATGGTCGGGCTGTTGAAACTAAATGGCGAACGCTTTTGAAGTCGAACGTCTGATTCCTTGAACGTTCGTGTGGTACGTGTGGTCGAGTGCTCGAGCTTCCTCGTAGCCGTGAGGCCGAACGTACACGAGGCCAAGTACGGGACGTTTGAGGACGGGCGTTAGAGAGATCAAGTGACCGAACGCACAGAGGCCGAACAAGAGCATGGCCGAACGAAGTGACGAACGGCCTAGATCGAACGCTTGGAACCGAACACCAATGATGAGCGAAGCTCCTAACCCTCTAGGCCGAACGTCAACCAAAGAGCATTGTTGGCCGAACGCTATTGAAACGAGTGGCCGAATGGTTGAGGCCATGGATGGCCGAACGCTGGTGACAGAGTGAACGAACGTTGATGACCGAGTGGGGAGGCCATGGATGGCCGAACGTTGGGGATGGAGTGGACGAACGTCGGGGATGGTTTGAACGTTCGTCCCAATTTTTGCCGAGCGGCCTAAACCAAGTGGAGTGTCGAGCAGCGTCTGAACGCTCGTTGAAAGGGATGGACGAGTGCCCGTTGAAACGGATGGACGAGCGCTCGTTGAAAGGGATGGACGAGCGCTCGTTGAAGCGGATGGACGAGCGCTCGTTGAAACGGATGGACGAGCGCTCGTTAAACGGATGGACGAGCGCGCGTTGAAAGAGATGGACGAGCGCTCGTTGAAACGGATGGACGAGCGCTCGTTGAAACGGATGGACGAGCGCTCGTTGAAATGGATGGACGAGTGCCCGTTGAAAGTGATTGACGAGCGCTCGTTGAATTGGATCGACGAACGCTCGTCCACATATTGATTGTCGAGCGTTCGTCTACGAGGGCGAGGCCGAGCGGTCTATTGTTTGAACACTCGTCCACATTGATTGTCGAGCGTTCGAATCCAATGGTCGAGACCAAACGGCCGATTGCTTGAACGCTCGTTTACAGTGATTGTTGGACGTTTGAGGACGAACGTCTTTGTCGTCGGATGGCTGATCATCAGTTTGGTCGAACGATCGTGACGCTCGAATGTCAGAGCGCTCGTTACGAGGCCGAACGACCGACAGACGCTCGTACACAGTGATTTTTCGAGCGCTCAAGTGGGATGTGAGGCCGACTTTTTGGACGCTCGTACATAGTCATTGTCGAGCATCCTCGAAGCCGAAAGTCGAGGTCGAACGCTGGAGTATTTGAGGAATAGAAATTAGGTTGGATGACGTGGAGGCCAAACTGAATGACGCGTGGGTGGAGCGAGTCTTGCGGAAGACGTGGAGAATGGGTCTGCGATCAGTTTGGCGATCTTTCGGGTGGGAATCTTCCGCGCAAACGGCGAGTCTGCTGATGTGGCTGGAACTGAGTTCAATTTGGGGATTTAGGGTTTCTGTTCTCCGATTTTGGGGATTGCGGTTTGTGGAAATTGGGAAATTAGGGATTTCTGATGTACCTCTTTATCCTTAAGTTCTAAGGAGGCAGGAACTGAAGTCTGGTGGATGAACCGTGACCCTGTGCTCAGAACGTGAGTGACGGTAGTGGTGGTCTTCTTTGCGGACTAGGCTCATCACCAACTGTAGAAGATTGTTCCCGTTCTTACGAATTGGGGTTGGTTGAGGGAGAGCGGCGACCCTGGCCGGCACGGTGGTTGAGCTTGCCCAAGAGGCGATTCATGGAGGAGAAGACTATCCCTCTCGCGCGTAACGAGAAGAGAAAAAGGGGAGCCTGATTCCAGAGGCGATTCATGGAGGAGAAGACTATCCCTCTCGCGCGTAACGAGAAGAGAAAAAGGGGAGCCTGATTCCGCGGCCGGTGACGACCTTGACGAATGGCGGCGGCCCTGGTTTGGTGGCTTCAGCCGCGACTTGTGATGGTAGGCCTCCTTCAGACAGCGAAGACGCGGCAAGGAGAGAACCTCGCACGCGAGAGAGGAGAAGGGGAAGAGCTCCGGTGACGGCCGGTTTGGGCGGAGATATTGGCGAGTGTGCATGACTGGGTGGGGGTACTTCTCGTTAGCTGCTTTGGAAAAAAACCTGGGTTTGTGGGCGTTGGTTCTGACCCACCAAGGGGTGTGATTTCAAGGGGTGTGATTTCGCTGATGGAAGATGAGTTTGGTGGCTTCTGCTACGAGACCCGCATGAGGGGTTCACAGATTTGGGATTTCAAAGTAGTTATGGAAAAAATAGCTGATGATTAAAGGGTGAGGGAGTAAGGATGGTCCTTCCGTGGTGAAGGCGGAAATGAATGAGTTCTGATTTGCACCGTTTCCTCTTTGCAGATATGAATGAAGGTCTCCGAGGAAAATGATGAACGAGCTCGTGAAACTCGTGATCTGGGTTGGGTTTGATTGCGCGCTTTGGGGTTTGAGGAGTGGCGTCAATGGAGGTGCTGGTGTGGGTTGTTCCTGTTGAGATGCATCAGTTCGGTGGTCTCCACCACTGTCGTAGGATCAGCGTTTTCGTAGAGGTGCTCGTGGGGGAGCCAATGGCTCACGGAGGAGAATCCTGGAGTGATGCGGCAGCTTCATCTTGATGGAGTAGCTTATCCGAAAAAATGATTCGTGGAGGCCGAGGCTCTCCTTGTGGCTTCTTTGGGATTGCACTCGGCCCCACGGTGGGCGCCAAAATGTTTCGGTGTACATTTTCCTGTGTGTCTTTGTTGCTCTTGGTTGTCTGGGACGCTTGCATTTCTTCAATTGTTGTTCTTCATATTCGCCAAAGGAGGGGGAGGTACCTGCAAAGATACTCCGACGCTCAAGTCAGATGTGAGTTATGGAGCTGAAGCTCTCAAGAGAGTAATTGGATACTGCTCTGAAATAATACTTAGGATCTCTAGAGCATAAAAAGAAACGTACCTAGACTTTGGTCCTGTCACTGTATTTATAAGCAAAATAAAAAATAACCACCTTACCTAAAAATGTGGCTAGTGGCTTTGACAAATATCTTAACTGTCTAAAATATCTAAGATATTTATGTTATTACATAAATATCCTTAATACATAACATAACTAAATGAAAACAATTAGGATAATTTATTTAATAAACGAAGCCTGAAAGATGAACTCCGAGTAATAATATTACAATATCGTATTTTTGTTAATTTTAAAATATCACACTCAGAACAATTTCACCTGCCTAAACATACATTTATTTGCAACCTCTATCCGTGTGGTCACTCCAGCAACATTTTTTGGCAAGACAATGTAATCTTTTCTCTCAATCTTGTCGGAAATACGATCCAAGAAAAACATATTCAGGTGATTTTTTCGTTCAAAATGTAATCTTTCACTATTTTTATGATTTTTTTCTTTATCTTTTTGGATGTAGACAAAAATATTCAAATTAAAGGACTAAAGAAACCATCAATACACGCTATACCTATAAAGGATGAGAGACACGAACAAGACACCCACTTTGCTGCTATCTCAGCATGCAACAACATCAAATTCGAATACTAAATTGATAGGTCTTACTTTTTTTATATCTTTGTACGATAAAGAGCTATAAAAGCAAACCATTTCAGCGCACGTTTCTTGCACATAAGAGAAATAGGATCAGAATCAGAAGTGAGGCCAATGAGTTTGTACAAACTCTCTTCAAGAAATGATTTTGTCTTTAGCTTAACCAACAATTCCCAGATGACATGCTTTTCCATGGGAAACAACAAAGCATGGTTTTAAGATCACATGTTTATCATATTTTTACAATTCTGATACTCCATACAACTAAGAACAGTATAATAGTTCAGAAAAAGAAGTGGTTGTCAAAAGATAATTTTGCTACATAGTTATAAAAATTATGACAGACAAAGGTAGATGGAATAAAAGTCAACGCCTGAGAGCCTATAGATAGATCCCTAGTTTAGGTTCATCACCATGCTGAAGCTATTTGGCACTGCTAAGGCCATTATTAAAGTATGGACAGTTGGAAAGCTTCTTATCACACATAGGGGGAGGCACCCCATTTTGTCTTCATTCTTGAAAATCACACTGTTGGCTATGGACAAAGTAAAACACCAATATGTAAATGTATTAAGTATGATTTAGATGTGCATTTTACTGAAAAAAAATAAGATTACATGGTATAACAGGAATTGCTTCATTAGAATGATCATTCAAAAACATTTGTAAAATGAATTACTCGATAAAATATATGTACATTTTATTCAAAGATAGAGTGATTTATCATGATGAAATTATCAATATGCTGTTACTTTTCTGAGTGACTTTTGTTCATTATAAAGCAGAACAGCAGAAGTTTCTTAAGCCAAACTTTAAAAGTTTTGCTACTTGGTAAGAAGTACTATTAGAATACATACACTGCCTACCGTGTACAGTTTTGTTCTTAACGATCTAGATAACATCGAAAAAATGAGTTTCATATTGAATAAAGTCCACAAAAATGAAAGAGTATTTAAGAAAAAAACAACATTTTGCATTCTCTGGCTACATTTTTACAGAAGTTCTCTAAGCCAAGGATCCACTTTACATTTGACAGTCCAATGAACAAACAAGCACCCCATCATGGAAGTAAATTCACATGTGACTCATATTTCTCCTCTCCCCTTAAATTTTTCTTTTGAAATTAAAGTAAATTTAATAGTTATATAGTACAAATTGAAGCTTACTTACAATCCCTCAACTAGATTAGAGAAAAAACTAAGTCTTGTCAGAAAATTTCAGGCAGAGGCCTATCTTCCAAGAATGACTTGAACAAAACAAATGATCTTTCAGGCTGAGAGAAAGGGGCTTCATGAGAGGCACCTCTGACAGTAGCAAATGAGAGGATACTGCCATAAACTTGAGTCCATCCACCAACCTAAACAAAAAATTTGTAAACTCACATCAGTTCATGATGTATATATATTAAACAAGTTGGATTATATTTTATAGTCTTTTACTTCCAAGAAAAAAAAATGCTTCCTACCATTATCTTGCAATCAGATATAATATAACAAGCTTTAAGCAAGATGTTAAGTAGTATTAGTATGTACCTGTTGGCCTTCAAACCATACTCTGTAGGGGACTGTTGTATTCAGTCCTAGTTGTCTAGCCAGCTTTTGAACTAAGGTGCGGCTTCCAGTCAGTGGAATTACTGAATCTTGATCTCCACTATAGTGAAACAGAACATGCTTATGTTAATTTGTACATGGTATTTGAAAAGCATACATATGAACTTTCAAGTTCAAGTAACTGAAGCAAATACAATCAACACGGAGAAGGAAATAGTTTTGGTCTAGTTATACCTGTAAATTAAGACCCGAACTCCAGATTTTATGAGTGATCCAACAACAGGGAGTGTAGGTTTCTCCAGGTTGAGCATATCATAGTTCAAAATGCTGTTGCTAACACAATGTCACAATACATGTTATTGGGATTGGTAATATTTTCAAAGTAACTTTACTATGATTACTTATCTTTCATGACCAATTAAGCAAATCCATTAGGGTAACCAACTAGAACGATGAATGATAAACTTTCTTTTTCCATTTTGTTGAGTTTTGAAGAAATTACTTGCTGCAGACATCCCATTTTCGGACTCCGACAAGCTTGGCATGGAGCGCCTCTTGTACATCTTTTCGGTTCAAGTAATTAGTAACTTTGTCATCTACACATACATCTATGCTCTCATTTGTTTTCTGTTTGGCAAGAGGCATCAAGTTCTTTAAGATATGATGAAAAGTCAATTTGAAAAACGAAATAACCAGAAGTATAAAAGGTAAAAGGTGATATAAGAAACTATTAGAAAGTGGTTTGAAGCTTAATTCAATTTCACAAAACCGGCTTGTAAGGTGAGGTTTGCACCCCACTTGTATATTATAATTTGACCTTATCTCTAGTGGATGACACTTCCAAAAAACATCCATTAAGAAAGAAAAAATGAGAAAAAACTCACTTGGCCTTGAGGACAAATAGCTTTGGATTGTGAAAGCACTGATGAAATGCAAACATCAAGGGTGACATCATATTTGTCCACAAACTTACTGGTTTCTCTGGCTACTTGCCTCAAAACTTTTGAACAAAGCGGAGAAATCGAGTCTCTGTAGTATTCACTGACGTACCGGGAATAGTTACAGCCTGTAGTGAACAATTTGTACGTTGAATCAGATATCAAACCGTGAGACCAGAAGAACTCGGCCCTTGAATTCAAGTCAGTGGCATATTCTAGAACTGGGTTACCCAACTGCAATAAAAGAGACCAGCTTGGCATTATGCATTGCTAGAAATGTCCTAAAAGAGAACCATGGTTGATAAATAAATGGTGTTTTTGTTACTTACGGCGATGCCTTTCAGATTGAATAACTTCTCCTTTTCGTTTATTTCAATCATGAGCTTTGCAAGTTGTGGAACATAATGCCCTGATGTTTTTTGATAAAGAAAAGTGTGTAATAACCGATAATAGCGATTGTTTAATGCGTAACTGGCATTTAGAAATTTGAGTTCTTCTAGAAATGATGACTGAACAGTGACGTGGCATGCATACCTGCATAGCTTTCACCTGCTAGAAACAGATCTCTGTGCCTGAATTGAGGGAACTTGTTGAACCAGCGTTGCAAGAATACAAGATTGTCCCTGGCTTGAGAAATGAAAATTACTGCTTCAGGAGACAGAAGGGAATAATGGCTTTGTGTATTCAAGGACTGTGATGTTGAAATAAGAACAATAGCATTCTAATGTAAGGACAAGGGATGAATAAACAAAGAGAGTACATCGTATCATGCAAAAGTTGTGTCGCATTTTTAGCACTAATTGCTGTTTTGTCTCAACTTTTTAAAAGCCTAAACATAGAGTACGTTCCTTTTTTGACAGAAGATATGATTTAAAGAAGCTTTCTAAAGAAGAGCTTATTTGTCTCAAAAGATTAAAAAAATAATAAAATGAACAAAGTTCCAAAGCAATTGATAATGGAAGGTAGATTACCTGTTGTCTCATCATTCAGAGTCTCATAGGAAGAGCCACCTTTAGCATAAGAGAACCCCACTCCAACTGGTGTCTCCAAATACAAAATGTTTGTCTCTGCATTACAATGTAACTCTTATCATATTGGAGCAATTCTTGCACTTATAATGGAATGATCAGTGCCTCCATGGATTACCTCTGTTCCAACTGTACTCGTTTTTAATCAGAACTTCCCCATTTGGTCTAAAAGGTCCATTTTCAGAGAATGCACCCACTCCAAGAGAAGAACAGCCAGGTCCTGTACAAAACAGAAATTAGCTTATACATTTAATGTCTTTCTAGAAAATTTTAAAAGCATATTCTGAAACTAAATGCTCTATATTCTACACTGATTATGCATATACTTTTTATCCAAAGTCTTGAACTTATTCTGATTTGCCAGTGTTACATAACTATAGTTGTACCAAGATAGAGATTGCAGACCTCCATTGAGCCAGAGAACAAGAGGCTTTGAAGATGGATGAGTTTCTGATTCAACAAAATAGTAAAAGAGAGCTTTGTGTTTGAGATCATCCACTGTAACATATCCTGAGAACTGTTGGAAGCGTGTGTTGGGTTGCCCGGGAAGCCGAACAATTCTATCTGCATGATTAGAGAGACAGAAAATCTCCAAGGAAAAGCTCAATTGAAGCAACACCACAGTCACTGCCATGGTTTTCCATGTTGGCAAGTTCTTCATTTTTCACAAAAACGGAGAGAGAGAGAGAGAGAGAGTAGGACTAAGGCAAAGCAGTACCAGAAAGAGAGAGAGGTGTGTGCTGCTTTTAAACTGGTACAGTGTTACTGAGTATTTACTGCATGAGGTTAATTGTGGGCCACTTAGTGATTGGGAGCTGCTTTTAAATTCATTCTATGATTACAGTTCTAGCTTTATCATGTTTTTTGCTTGCAGGCTTGCTAGAAAACGGTGTTGAAAGTGATGTATGAGGGGTATAGATCTTAGTGTATCGAGTCTGTCTATACTGTGAAGCAAAAAGAAAGTTGTATACATTGTTGGGCCTCCAAATGCTATAAGAGTCTGTTTATAAAGCTTGCTGCTATGAAAAAGAAATTAGCTATTGGAATGTGGGCTACCTTGAGAATTACAGTCTGTGAATCTTCTTTTAGACTTGTAGTTCTACTTTTAGTGTTGATGCATCAAGCATAAATACCTTGTAAGTTGTAACCTTTTTTGTTTTTTTGTTTTACCACACACCAAGAGGGCGGTGTCTCTTTCATTCTTTAAAATTTGAGTTAAAATTACTAATGTTTTATATTTTATGATTACAAAAAAAAGTAACTCATTTTTTCTGCATTCTGAGTCACCAGAGAATATGAGTACTTAGCACCTTGGGGATATTGCAGGTTGTATGCAGAGAGATACACGGTTTGTTTTTGGTTTTCCCGAAAGCTTGTTTGATTGATGAACTTTTCTTGATCAACAAGTACGGGCAGGATTTTGCACAGCTACAAAGTGGTTACAGTATGGAGATTCCAAGGAAAATTTAACAATCCTACTCTTGTAATTGACCACTATATCGTAGGATGTCAGAGAAGCTAGTGATATAATGTTCTCAAATACATCATTGACCATCAATTTTTTCTTTAAGGATGAATCATATACTTGCCACTTATTTTCTTTTCTACTTGTCTTCCATGCACAAAGTTTGGTGGGATATTTGAGGACTTAGTAATAATAAGCTTGATGATGAGATTTCCCTCAGAACCATACTGTTGAAACTTGAATGGAATGGATTTGAAATCCAAAGGGGAAATGAAATGAGGTGGTTAAGGACTTTTCTTTATGTTGTTATGTGGGGATGAACTGGTTTCCTTTGACCAGTTGTGAAAAGGCTTTTCTCATAATGATAGGGCAAACCTTGATTCTTTCTTTTCCTTTTCTTCCAAACCTTTTTGTCCTGGTTATACAAAGCAACTACCCTCCAACATAAATAAATCACTTCTCTTTTTCTTTTCATATACAAACTCACATGCCAACTTTTTCATTCTTCAGGGGGGCCTCCCTCAATTCATCACTTCACCAGCTGTGTTAAATCAATTTATAGATCTTTATGATATCATTGGACCCTATATATATATATATATATATACAACACACACACAAGTACTCTTAGAACTTAGGAAAAAAGGATGGTCTGATCATAATGTAATTGCAACCAAGTCTAGTCACTGAAGCACTGTATTTACCAAAGTAAGGAAGAAAAAACATAAGAAAGTGGTATAAGCATTAGAACAAACAAGCCATAAAAAGACAAATATGATATACATATATGGTGGGGTTGTGTTATATATATGCATGCAGCTCATAGAACTGGTAAAGGAGAAAAAAAGGGTCCCTACCTTCATAGCTTTTGCAGAAGGCTTCAGATTTTTCATCATTAGCTGCACTATAGTGTCACTGGTGTATGTGTATTGACAACTTTCTATCAACTCTCAAACACGAATTCTAGTCCCAGCTAACACCCACCCGCTTCGGTGTTCGTTCTCCATGCTTAGGGAAATTTATGTGACATCAATATGGCTTAATATTATAGTAACGTGAAACGGTGGAAGTGGTTAGTAGAGTTTTGGAGTATGATAATGTGTTGCAGAGTAGAAAAGGAACTGCTCTTACTTTGTTCAATCTTTTGGTTTTCTAAACGTAAAAGATGAGAGTGGAGAAAAAAGCTGATCCACTTTTACTATTTAATTACAATTTCCTTCTTTTTATGATCTGGGGTGCTATCACCCTCCACCATGATAAAACTGTAGATTCTATTAGGGGGAGTGTCTTCAACATTCACGAAAACCCCTCTTTTCGTAACGCCGTCTGAACCGGTTAAGACTAACCATCGGTTAACTAAGGAGACATCATAGCAATGGGCCTAAAAGACATTAATATCATTCTTAATCTAAAGTATTAAGAGAATAGATTAATGGATGTTTTTAATACGGTGTTCCACTTTCTCACAATTTTGTTTGTTTCTTCCTAGGTTCCAAATTCCAACTATGGACTCTTGAGTACGAATAGAAATAGAAACCAAAATCAAGCACACTAAAATTAAGTTTTAAATTTATGAAAAAAATTATTTACCCTTAATTTTTATAAAACAATAAGTCTTTCAGTTTTAACCACCATTTACATTGTAGTTTTAGTTTGATAAAAATATGTTAATAAGTTAGAAAGAGGAGGAGAGATATAAGACTGTCCTTAAGGTTTTTAATTGAATAGGATAGGAAATAGTATGTGGTTTGGCATATTAAGTTATTTGCTGGTAGGCACAAAAGAAAAATTACATTAAATCCTAAAAGAATGAACTGAGATATTATGATTCGACTATAGTGTGAAAAATTCTTACTTCCATATGGCCAAACTCCCAAAGGCACTAGACCAATCCAAAGGATTCGAGGCCAACCACCAGATCGATTACTAGATCTATCACTTAAGTTGATCATCCAAACAACATGGTTGATGAGACACAATATGATCATATTATTAGCGATAATGACTCATTAAGATCCTAAAGTAGATTAAGATGTGATTGAGCGATTTTTAGACCAACAAAATATAAAAGTTCATCATAACTAATATAAATAATGACTTCAAGATCATGCACACAATATGTATCTTTAGTCATTCGAACTGTCACCTACTGATTTAAGAATCAAAGTGTCTTCTACAAGTACATTCCCACATGTTGTGAATGAGCGGAACAAAATGTAGTCGAGCTTCCCAACAGCTTAACTAGTCTCCTTAATAGCCATCCGGTATGCTATAGTGCTTAATAAGTCTCTTGTATGTCCTGCTCAGTCTGTTGCAATGCTCGATCAGCCTCCTGCATGTCCTGCCTGGTCTGCTATAGTGCTCGGCCAATCTCCTGCATATCCTATTGGTATGCTACAGTGCTCAACCAGTCTCTTGCACGTCCTGTTTGGTATTACAATACTTAATCTGTTGGGAATCCAAGTGTTATTATAAGTCCCATATTGGATAGAAATGAGAAAGTAGAGCATCTTATAAAGATGAAAGACCCATTAACTCATTGTTTTAAGATTTTGAATAAAGAGTGACGTCAATCATTTATATAGTTGACTCGAATGTTATTAGTGTTTGTGTAACACAGGAACCTCCCCTCACCTCAACCATGTCCAATTTCAAATTTGGCCTAAAATCCAATACACTACCTTTTGCATTTCACAAGAGAAAGAATGGTGTGAAAAAAGATAAACGGATTGAGAAAAGGAAAATGATATAGTTGAAGTTCGATACATAAATTAAAGTCAAAATTCATTCAAAGCAATAGCTTCACCTTTTACCTAATGTCTCAAACAGCACTTAAACATCATCGTATAATTAAAATTCATATATAAATAGCTAAAATGACAGAACCAATAATTAATTTTGTCTAAATTTTATATTGAATAATATAAAATGTTTAAGAATTTAAATGAATTTAAGTCTTATATTAGATAAAGAAAATTGAACATCATCTAAATTTATTTTTATAAAGTTTTTATAAATAAATTTGGAGGTATGAAATTAAGAATGAAGAAAAATCTCAATGTACTTTTATCATAGTGTTTATAGCTACCGAATTATATTAAAAAGCTTAAGAGAAACAAACAATTTGAAACCGATAGAAGGTAAAATGTTTTTTTTCTTATAAAATAATAAATATTCGGTTTTTGTTTTCATTTTATTTAATTATTATATTTTATAACGAATCTAGATTTTCTGTACTTGATTTTTGGTACCAAAATTTTTATTATATACTGATATTAATATATTAAAAAGTTTTTTATATATTATAAAATATGAAAATCAATATTATAATCAATGGATTTTAAATATACACAAAAAGAAAACAATATAAAAAATTCAGAAAAATCCAAATATATTTTATAACTTCTAAATACATCATATTTAATCCAAGTTCCTGTCTCGATTAGCTCAGAGCATCCTTAATGTAATGAGAGTTATTGACAAATTGCTTATCTGGTTTATGGATGAAAGTGCTACAAGTTAGTAAATACATAATCAACATAATATACCACCACAGCATGTAAAAGTATTTGCGTGATGTCAAAAATGTTATATTTTATTTTAAGAGTATTTATTTTTATAAAAAAAATTAATATTTTATTTTACGATTAAATATATTTTTAACCTCATGTGAAATAGATGTTAATACGATTTATAAGTATCATATCTCAAGATTTAGGTCTCTCACCTATTAAATTTAGGATTATTTTCTATTGAGTTTTTCATATTTTAAAATGTCACTCTTGTAAGAAAATAATCCATATTTTATAACAAATCTAAATTTTGTTACAAAAGACATTAACATCAAAAAATAAAAATCAATTAAGTCTTTTTTAAAATTAGGGATTCATTAAGTAAAAGAATATATATATATATATATATATATAATATGACCAAAATGAATTATAAGTATAGTACATTTATAATTAAACAAATTAAATACATGAATGTTGATTGAAACTATAGAAATGTGATGGTTGAATATCACCTCATAATTTCTCTACAAACAATACCACACAATACTGTTTGTCGAACTATTACCAAACCTATAATAATGAAATAATTCAAGGTTTTATCGGTTCAACGGTACAAATTTGGTTGAATAATTATAATTACATTACTTTATTTCTAATGTGATATTCTGAATGAAAAAAAACAACAAAATAATTATAATTTCATTAGAAAGAATGCTGTTGACTGAAGAATTTAAGTTAGAGCATGCTGCTGTTTAATTTCCAATTTGAAAGAGCAGAAAGAAAATTAAGCACTTGAATATGAGAAAAAGGTAACATCACCTAATATCATTCCCTACAAAACCAAATGAGACGCTTATGATTTGAAACAAAAATAAAAGGCTTTTGGGCAAACCAATTCTACGAAATATGAAGTTGAAGAAAATCACAATGGAAAAATAAACAAATGATTAAGCTGATTCAGCTGTTTTAGCTGATTCAGTTGCATTGTTTTGGTCCACTTTTTTCTCTTGAACCAGTTTCTCTATTAAATCAGCTGCTTCTTGAACTGTTGAGATGTTCTGAGACCCATCCTCCTCAACATTGATGCCAAACTCCTCCTCCAAACCCATCACTATTTCCACCTGCCACAACATTACAACAACATGAATTATTTATAATTCAACTCTTTCACTCACATCACAACGACAACAAATTTCCCTACAAATAACTAACACACAATGTACTACACAAACTTCTGTTTTTCATGCTAAATATTATAAGTGAAGCCTCTGAATCAAATGTAGCAGAAAACGATCTTTTACGAAAGTTTTGTATCTTACAGTGTCAAGGGAATCAGCACCAAGATCTGAAAATTTGGTGTCTGGGGTAAGCTCGGATTCTGTGGACAGAGCAAGTTGTTTCCTCACAATTTCACACACCTTCTCTACTGTTTCTGGTTGTGCCTGCACCTGCCCAATTCACAAAACTCAAACTTTAAGTTCTGTCATTGCAAGTTTTAAGGGAAAGAGTACTCAGAAGGGACCAAATCTCACTGCACAAATGCGGAAACGGGAGGATCTCAAAGAAGGGAAGCTTCTCCTATTCCTTCCCACACAAACTGCACCCAAAGTTGAAGTTTTGTAACACCCCTGCATGTTGATTTCCACTACCCAAATCAAATCATGTTCCTTTATACACCTTTCAAACTTTCACTTGCATTGATATTAAAAAATTTGAATTGGGTTTTTGAAAAATCACTAAAAGGGTAAGTCGAAGCAGGTACAAGAATAATCAAATGAAAAATGAAAGAAGTGAGTTGAAAAGAGTGAGATAGAACTATAAGGTTATAACTTTTGTTGTTAGTAGTTGTAAGAAATTGAAGTTTTGGAAAGAGAGAGTGTGGGATTTGGAACCTGTGTAGAGGCTGTAGAGAAGTTGAGAGAGGGTTGGAAGGTGAGAGAAGTGGCTGAAAGAGATGCCATTGCCATTGTGATTGAAGGTAAGGTTTTGGGTGCAGAGAGAGGGAAATGATAAGAGATAGGGTTTGGGTTTATGAAGTGAGAATGTTGAATATTTGAGGCAACTTGTGTGTAGTTTGTGCTTAGTTGGAAAGTAAAACATGTTTTTGGTGTATAGTGGATGAAATCAGAGAAGGGAATGAAGGAGTGGTTGAGGTTGCTCTTTAATGTAAGATTCTATCCATATCTGAGGTGGCAGTTATCAGTTACTGGATACTGTCTGAATCATCGTCTTCCCAATTTAGCGGCCACATGAAAACAAGTACCATGTTAGAGTCAGGTTCCATGCTATATGTCTTAAAAGAGAACAACTTATTTCATACCAAAATCAATTATGAGCAAATTTATACAATACATTATGTTTATCTGAGAGTGTTGAATATTTAGCAAGTAAGAGATTGTTTTTGTATAATATGATGAATGATTCATAACATCACTATAGTTATAAGAAAAACACAATTTTTAAGAGTCTTTTTGTTTAAAACAAGTATTTACTAGTTACTCTTTAATTTTTTTTATCAAAACTCTATACATTAATATCATTTATCAAGTAGACGTTATTTTCTTGAAAGGTCATTAGTAAATAAATTTATTTTTAGGAGGGCCCTGAAGCCAATGCTTCTTTGGCCTTACCCTTAGGTCAACTGTGTGCATATTTTGAAACCAAATTACCTTATGTTTGGGAACAGAAGGAGCTAACAAATGTAATTAAGTTTATAAGATAAACTCATTTGATGAAGCGTGTACATCAGTGGCAAAGTATAATTTATTTTATTTATTTTTAATTGAAATGCTTGAGTTTCCTTAATGAAATAAATATATAATTTAGTTATTTATCTAGACACAACATAAGTTTTCATCTTCAAACCTACTATCCACAATTTAATAAAAACAAATCCTCAATGGAAATGAATAGTTTATAAATGTGATTGAGCTAAAATTACACAGTGCTTTTTTGCAGACCTTCCACATTTGAAATAATTTTAAATATCTTAAAAGTGGATTGTAAGCTGTGTAAAAAAAAAAAGATTAATAACTGTGAAGAGTGAAACTGTTGCATGAAAAATGGAAAGCTTACAGAGTCAAAAGCTAACAGAAATAGCCTCTGTATAAAAAGACTGCGAAAATAAGGGACATGAAAGGATCTCACTCACATGATTCACGTTTTCTGTTCTTCATTTTCACCCTTCATACATACTTTCTAACCACAAACCCTGCCACTTTGTCGCCCATCTTAGACAACAACATTCTATTATCCCACTTCTGTTTACGATTGACAGAAACATAGTCACACAAAAACACAAAAAAATAAAACTCTCTTTGTCAGGTCTCAATGGCTCCCTCAGATCAATCTCGCCACTCTCTTGTTCCTGAATTCTTATACTCATCAAAAATACAGTCCCATTTGAGTAATAACACCAATCATGGGTTGCCATTGCTACCATCATCATCCTCCATTGCATCGCATTCATCATCCTCATCGTTACCAGCGCAGGGTGGGGCCAAGAGTCCCGTGATCCTTTCACCAAAAGAGAAAATCCGCATGTTTTCTCCTGCCTACTATGCAGCATGCAGTGCCGGTGGGGTCTTCAGTTGTGGACTCACCCACATGGCTGTCACTCCTCTCGATCTTGTCAAGTGCAACATGCAGGTTATTTTCTTTCCTTTTCAGGATCTCTCTTTCATTCAACTGTTTTCTCCTCCATCATATCATTCCAATGGTATTTCAAAAGATGTCATCACACGGATGAAAACAATAAATATTGGTCCAAGTGATACGAAGCTTGTATTTTCTTAAACAGCGTCAAGAGAAATTTCTTGGTAAATAACATCTGTGAAACCTTGGTCTTTAACCAAGTTAAGACTGTGTGATCCATGCAGCAATTTTCATATACACTGGCTTTGTTGTTGTACTCTCGGGTATTAGAGTCAGATGAATAATGTTATTATTATTAATGAAGAAAAAGAAAGAAATAGGCTGGAAGAGTTTTAGCTTAAATGAATTCCTTTAGGTCCACAAGGGTTAGGTCTACCTGAAAGGACTAGTCTCTCTACAAAGATTGAATTGTGTGGAAAATACACTGGAGAAACCAAAACATGCTCTTAGAATGGTGTTTCAGATGAACTATAATTGTTTTCCAACATTTTTCTACCTCAATTATACATCATTTACATCTTCAACGTTCTGCAATAAGTTGCTTAAATTTTGTTCCAAAGATTTTTTCATAATAATGAAGAGAGAAAAAGTTGTACAAATTAATGTTAGACGTTATTTTCAGATTGATCCTGTAAAGTACAAGAACATCACATCGGGATTTGGAGTGTTACTGAAGGAACAGGGTGCTAAAGGTTTCTTCAGGGGATGGGTGCCTACTCTGCTGGGGTACAGTGCTCAAGGAGCATGCAAGTTTGGGTTTTATGAATTCTTCAAGAAGTATTACTCAGACCTTGCAGGACCCGAGAATGCAGTGAAGTACAAAACGATCATATATCTAGCCGGTTCTGCTTCAGCTGAAGTTATTGCTGATATTGCCCTTTGCCCTATGGAGGCTGTCAAAGTTCGTGTACAAACTCAGCCTGGCTTTGCTCGAGGTTTATCAGATGGGTTGCCCAAGTTTATCAAGGCCGACGGTGTTTCTGGGTATGCTTTTTGGTCTTTAACTATGGTTTTTGAATAATACGTATATATCAAATCTGACAACTGCATAGGATGTGCCCAGCGTAGCTATTCTGTATCAGTAGTTTTAGGTTTTGGAATCCAAATCTGATGAATTTGATTTCATATCCAGGTTGTATAAAGGTATAGTTCCTCTTTGGGGGCGTCAAATTCCATGTAAGTTTTAATAATTCCATATTTTGTGTTACCAGTTCATTAGTCTATAACCTTGGCATTAATTTTGTGTGGGACGCAAAAGTTTGAAGCTAGCATTACGGAATCCTAAGTTGCATTCTGCCAATAGGCTATGCTCATCTTCTTTATTTGATTTTATTCTCATTTATATTACACTTTTGTTTCGTGTCAGACACGATGATGAAATTTGCTTCCTTTGAGACCGTTGTGGAGATGATCTACAAAAACGTCATCCCAGTCCCAAAGGAGAAGTGCAGCAAAAATAAGCAGCTTGGAGTGAGTTTTGCAGCTGGATACATAGCAGGTGTGCTCTGTGCAGTTGTCTCACATCCTGCCGACAACCTCGTTTCTTTTCTCAACAATGCCAAGGGAGCCACTATTGGTGATGTGAGTCCTTAAATAGCACATAGGAAAAGAATCATACACCACATTCACACAACACATTCTGTGATGTAATGCTTCATTGTCTTTTAACTGTTGCTGGATTTACAGGCTGTGAAGAAAATTGGGGTAGTAGGTCTTTTCACTCGTGGCCTTCCTCTTCGTATAGTTATGATTGGAACACTAACCGGAGCACAGTGGGGACTCTATGATTCATTTAAAGTATTTGTAGGACTGTAAGTAGCCTACTATCGTACTATGTCATCACATCATATGTCCTTAGTTTCTATCACATCCTTCTCTGCCATGTCAAATGACATTTTTTTTTGTTTGCTTTTTCAGGCCTACTACTGGAGGAAGTGCTCCTGCACCTGTTAAGTAGAAATCAGAGATACTAAGGATATGCGAAAGGGGATTTTTTTTGTCAAAAATAATCTATGTTTAGATTTTGTCCTTCATTTCATTTTCTTCAAATTGTATTGGATTCTTAGTTCGATTGTCAAAAAGGAGAGACAATCTTGTTTCCACGGGCATGACAATTAGTGTTTTATGAAATGTAGAACTATTTTTCCTAATTTAAACTTCCTATCATACTTGTCCAATATAAAAGCTCTACTCAAATATCTCAAGGAATGAAGGAAGCTTTTATGGGTTTCCGTTTTATGAAAAGAAGAAAAAAGGAAAGTTGTCTTGATGTAGAGGCTATGACTGTCTCAGTTGAGTTCATCATAGAATATTCTACGGGGCAATGCTATCTACAAAGCCGAGCCCTTCCTTCTTACTCCACATCATCTAAACTTCTTATAATATGAAAGCTAGCTTCCATAAAAGGATTTGCAAAAACAATTACAAAAAAGATAAATGGAAAGTGGCAAAAGAAAAAGGCGATGTGTCTTGAAAATCTGCCCGTAAACTACAAGATGGATCATCTTTGTTTCTTCTTTAATCCAAGATAAATAAATAAAACCACCAGCACATAGATAACAATGTTAACTAATAATAATAATATATAGACAGATTGATATGTAGTGAATGATATAAAGAAAATTTTACACCTAAGTTCAAGAATTCTCATTTCAATCCAACATGAATAAAACTTCAAAAATCAGTCTGAAAAAAATCAGTCAACCCCAAATTTCGTGGTATTGGCTTGCATCGTTGAGCCACAGGGGATGACAACAATTTTGTTTTTCAGGACAAGATACGTATGACAATTTAATGAATAAATTCAACATTACTGACTTTTTGGCAACTGAATGATTTGGCAATCTAAAATTGTCATATATACATGACAAGACAACTAAATGTAAGATTGATATTTGTTAAACTAAAAATAATTAGACACTTGGGAACAAAAAGAAAAGGGCAAAAATCTTTTTGCGGGTGGAAACTGTTTGTCACTCTTCTATCCGCTGCCTATTTAGCCTACCACTTGCTCATGACAAAGTCAATGATGATCATTCCTGCAAGTACCCTGTCAAATGCACCTTCACCACACATTATTCCAACTTTCAACGATTATTACTTGAGACAATGAATGCCTAGTCCAGCATCAAATTTCTCAAAACTTCAAACTAGCCTCATGAAAATCCAGTGCCTTATTTGGACTGATTTTGGTCTAGGTGTAGTGGATATACTGTATCAAATACAATCCTTGCAAACACATGCCTTACTTCTTGTAGGTCTCCACGAGCTAAGTACTCATAATTAATTTCTCTACCTTTCTTTGACAAAAAATTCTCACCAGCACTTACTTTCACACAGTCAAAAAAGTCGACAGCTTTTAGGTACATTGCTAATGGGATAAGCGCCTGTCAAATTGTGAACGATTAACAGTATAATTAATGATGATAACCAAGATTAATTAGCCAAAATATCAATAGAGCAAGCCTTAAATTGCTGAGCAATAATCCAATTAGCATCCAATATCTGGTTTACGTGTTTAATTGACTTGTCTACCATCGTCATCAATTGCCAATCAAGGAATTACAAACAAAATAGTTTAATTTTCCAAGTATATAATTCGATTTCTTAATCGTTAATTTAACAACTACATTGATGTCAATTGTGCTATACAAAGATTACACTTTCTATCTTTTGTTTCTTTGCATGCTTGCATTTGTGTGTGTACTATTTTAGGGAAATAGTGAGTTTCTTTTTTATGGATGATGAACGAATGGCTTCTATACTAGTTCAATTCATCTACTGAGTAGCATTATCCAGAAAAATGTATACAATCTATATGATATATATATATATATATATATATATATATATATATACACACACATATATATGCTTACCAGATCTGAATGAGGAGCTTGAGGATAGCCAGCCAAAGCCCCAGAAACCAAATGCTCATTTGTCATCTGAAACAATGACCCTTTAACAGACTCAGCAAGATCCAGAATCTCACCTTCCAAATCCTCTTCATCCAGACCTGAAGGATCTAACAACTCATGAAATCTGGTATCATGTGGTTTGTTTATCCTCCTTGCTATGCTTATTGCTTCAGAAAAATTTCCACCATTATGGAGTGCCAGGCTAAATGCAGCAACGACAGAGCAATCTCTTGGTTTATCACTCAACGCCTTGTGTAATGCTAGGACAGAAACCCTGAAAGCACAGATTCCTTATGAGTCTTGCTTTGGTGACACAAGTAGCTAGCCTATAAAGATTTCTAATCATGCTATCAGATAGTTTTTAGAACCTACTCTAACAATTGAAGAAATATGAGAAGAAAAAACCCAAAAATTATAAGAGACATGTCAAAGTGATCAAACAGTTTATATAAAAAACTGAGTTCAATCAAAAGCTCTCAAAGTATCAGTTTTAAAATAAATTTCTGAAGAACCAAAACCTCCATTAGAAAGAAAAATGAAAAAGATTCATCAACGACGAGAAGACATTTCCCAGGTATAGGTGCAAATTCATTCATCATGTACTTAATCTAATGGCATTAAGAAATAATATCAATATAAGAATCCGATAATAGCTGAATGATGCACCTGAGCAAAAGATGGAATAGATGATTATGGACAAAGATGATCTCTTTGACCACGGTAGTGTTTGAGATATTGGGTTTGGACCTACTTGGGACATCCTTTTAGGAGGGAAAAAAACTGTGTTCCAATTGCTCTAGAACTCTCTCCAAGTTATAAGCCCCATTGACACATGCCAAAAATAATCTCGGGCAAAGTTATTATAGAGGATTCATGACAACCATAGGCACTGGAAATATTTAACAAAGCAATGGGATAGTTACATAACTTGAAAAGCTTTCATAAAACAAGAAAACTGATGCAGATTACGAGCTTAACTCTGGAAAAAGAGTCAGGAGAATAACATTCTTTGAGAAATTTCCCCTGAAATAGAAAAGGAGAAAGGACTTCTAAATTTGACATTTATGTCTTCAAGGCCACACCCTCCTAGGACAACATCAAAATAGAAAATTCATTTATAGGTACGATGTTGTCATTCCCTTGTTTTTTCAGCATTAAACATTACGTTTATCACATGACTAACAAAGTAAAGCAATAAACAGACCACACTGTTGACAGATCTTACCATAAACTGCTATGACATGGCCGGTTTGGTGCCAAAAGTTTATCCACATTGTAGAAGAAAGACTGCATAAAAGATTTCAAGAAGATCCAATAAAAAATGTGCAAATGCGATGCTAACATTCTATCAACTCAAATTAATACTCAAGTAACACATGGAACTATCCTGAGATAATCTAATAACCCACATTCAAATTGAAAACAAAAATCCAATCCCTTCCATTAGTTGTTCACAACTTGGAAGTCTTTTTTCTTTTTAGTAGAAGGGAATGGGATGTCTTTAACGTTCATACCCTAAAAATATTTCAGTAAGAATGAACGTCTGGTGATGAGAATACACAAGTTTTGATACAAATAAACATTTTAAACGAAGTAGAAACAAGGAATTCTGCATGCTAGAGTTTAATTGTTATTTGCAAGTATGCACGAAAACAAAGAAGAAAGATTATTAGTTTCCAAACAAAGATATACTTTTGAATGCACAACTTGATAAATATGGTACATGTTCTAAGTTTAGCAAAGTTATATTATGTATACTATTCCCACTAGACTAAGGCCAGTAAAATATTCTAAATTGTTGCATGTTCTAAAGTCTGAAGTTCCTAAAGAAGGATGGAGTTACCAAAAGCAAATTGGTTCTTTTGTCCCGTCTTCGAAATCCACCGCGGACAAAATAAGCAGCCTGTAATATCAAATCTGAATTAGGCTAGCATTCCATGACTCAGTTTCTGAAAATAAAGTAGAGAATCATCATTTGCCTGAAACGGAAGAAGTAAATCTAGAAGTCCAAATCTCCATAATAGCCTCAAAGAAGCTTCACCAGATCCATAAGCCAACATATAATTGATTTCCATCAGAAGCCTGCTCTACAACAATTAACAGGGTTAAGTAAGCCAAAATATTCTTACGTGTTCATATAATAATGCAGACATGAAAATCACTTTAAATACCTTATCTAGTCTTAACACTGAAGATGAAAGATTTTTAATAGATTGAGCTGTTTCCCTTGAAATACTAAACCCCAAGCGAGCAGCAATTCTAATTGCACGTAAAATGCGGGCTGAAGAAAACAAATCGAGTCAGATAGTCATACATATGTGTATGGGAGTGAAGTAGTTTTTTTTTAACATCGTTCATCCCTCCACAGAAAACTCACCACAATCCTCCTGAAAAGAAGTAGCTGCAGGAACCACTGTTCGCACCTATTTATAGAAAATTAAGTTACATAAGCTCAAATTTCTGATTATAAAGGGCAAAATATAAGAAACAACAGCTTCAAAGAGATCCATGGATACTTTAGTTTTGATGATATCTTCCATTCCTCCCATGTAATCATAGACAATTCTGGCATATGGATCATACATCAACCTGAAAGAGCAAGACTTTGATTAACTAACTATATATATTGTATACAAAGTGGATTGTCATGTTACAGAAAACAGATTTGCGGCCAAATGAAGAGAGAAAATGGAATAGAATTTCATTTAAATGTGGCAAGAACCAGTGCACAACCCGTTAATTGTAAAGTCACGATTCAAACAATTCCTCCAACGAAGTAAGTCCTTCTTATCACAGTTATTAGGTGCCTCAATACCATGAGTGAAGTATACACTCGACTTCCATCTAGCAGTATTAAAACTTGAAACCTAATTAGAAAGAACAATAAAACTATCATGAAAAGCGCAAATGAAAAGAAAACTGCCCTTATGAAAAAATTATAGCAATAACCCACAGAAGATAGTTCAAATAAAATGTAAAATGCTCAAAGCAAAAGGGAAATGTACCAACCTCAACAATGGTACCATCCATATGAACATGACATATTGGGAACCTTTTACCAACTATCGCACACCACGGAAATGTTTTCCTCACCTGCAAATTGAGTTAAGGTTCACCAGCCAATGTTAAAGTCTGAAGACACAAAGCTCAACATAGACATGTATATTTTAAAATTATTGAAATGAGATTGTATAAATTAGCTTTTACAGAATGCAAATGTTGCCCTTCTAATTACTAATAACTTATCTCTTGGTCCACAGAGTTGTTTAGTAAACTGCCATGTACACACATCAACAATTTGAAAATGAACGTAGAAATAAAGGTAACCTCTCTAAGGTCCGCTGAAGTTATAATATCAAAGTCTTTTGGTGTTTTCTTTAGTACAAGATCTCGAACACAGCCTCCTACAAGGTATACATCATACCCTACAAGAAGAAAAAGGGGTTACCAGTCATGCACTTCCCTCCCCTTGCAGACACAAACATAGAATCCAAAGAATCTTATCTTAAAACGTGCACACAGAAACACGAAGAACATAACAAAATGTAAAGATTAATATTTCCAGACCCCTATTAGTTACTTGGTAAAATGGATAGCTCCAATCGAATAACCGGCGCAGGCAGAAAATAAATCAAGCAAACAACGTCTACAAAAAAAGGCCCAACACTTGTTAAAAGAGTGAGCAAACAATGTCTTGCGCAGTCATAATAAGTAAGCGGCTTCTAATTATACCATAGATCATGCACAGGCCAGGGAGATGTTCAGGAAGAACGAACTATAGTCCAGTTCTTTTTTCAGTTTGAATCATTCGATACAGCCATTAAGTGAAAAAAGTACGAAATCATTAACATACAAGTGAAAGGTAAGATGTTCAGAGAAAAGAATGCACCCATCACGGCTCACATACATGCGCAAACAAGTTGTTTTCCTCTTATATGAAAAGACAAAATCAAGAAAACGCTCTTCCTCTCTTTCACACTAGACCCAGGTTGAGAAAGCTACGTGAAGAGTGAGATTAGCACGAACCCTTTTTCTTCAGCACATTCAGAACCTTCCTGGTTGGAACTGTTATCATGGAATTCCGAAGTCCAAGCTCTTTGGAATCCAATTTCTTCCATGCCGGGACCTTGCTATTATTTTCTTCACCAATTCAACACATGTCAAAAAGAATATTTCAGGACCACCAGGTTCAATAAATCAATACAGGAAAATCTAATTAAGCATTTGAAACAAAGAAAAACCTAATATGAATTTCTCGCTGGTCCCCTTGCCTCGTCCACGGGTTGAGGCATTACATTCCTCTACCTGAAGCGCGGGGAGAGATTTAGGCACAACCTAGGAAAATAAAAAAGAGGACTGAGACAGAGAATTGAAAGAGGGAATGAAGATAAGGAAAAATGAGAATGGTGGGTGAGGTTTTAGGAAAAAGGTGATACCTTGCGGACGCATTGGAAGGGAGCAGAGCGAAGAAGGGGATTGGGTTTGCAGGCGAATTTCAGTGTAGCGATGACCATGGAGAATGGATGAACCAAGCAGGTTGAAGATTTCGTCAATTAGGATCCAACGTTGTTGATAGGGTTTAGAGGTTTAAGGATAACCAGTTGTCGGATTTTTCATCAATCATACATACCGTAGGCGGTTTCAAGGCAATAATAAATTGGAGTTTCATTACACTGTAATCAGAGGTGTGAGAAGCAACTAGGACGATGCAAAAAGAAAAAACCCAGGATCATCAATGGATTTGCCGGCCCAATTACTTGGGTTGGTCTTGTTGTAAAAAATTCACACTTTTCACCGTTAGGCTTTTTCTCCTTGCAACCCCATCATTTCCTACACTCTCATACTAATACTAAATATCATGTTAGTAATTTTGGTTTTATACAACAATCTCATCTCCTGGTCTTCAAAGCGTTAACACACTCTTTCTCATTCTAGTGTAGAGGTTGAATACCAAGGGGTTCGAAATGTTTGTCGAATCTTGTTGATTCCGCAATCTCCTATTAAAGCTTTATTTTTCTCTCGCTCATGTTACTGTGGTATACTGTGATAATTTTAGTGACATTTACTTATATGGTAATCTTGTGCAGCATCACGACACAAAACATATTGAGATGGATATTCACTTTGTTTGAGAAAAGGTAGCATGTAGTCAAACACTTCATGTCCCTTCCCACCACCAGATCTTCACCACAACCTACCTCAAGTTCTTTTTTATGATTTTCGGACTAGTTTAGACATTCGTGACCCTTTCGCTTAGACTTCAAGGATGTGATAAAATCCAAATTATTTTTCTGAAATTAAGTCAATTAGCAATTAATCTATTGTAATTAAGCTAATCAAATCCATATAATTAGGTTATTAAAATTCTTATAATTATGCTTTGTATAATTACATACTAAAGTTATATCACATTGTTATATGCATAATGAGAAACATTCAAATTATTTTTCTCTCTTAGAATCTTCATACTCATCATGGTACCCTTCCTCGTTTCAACATTTGTCATAGTCCTCATAATCATTTTGTTTTAAATTATTAAAACATCTTTAGTTTATTAGGTAGTTTAATAAATCTATATTAACTTTTCTTTTATCCTTAGTTTTGTAACTAATATTTAAGACACTCATCTCACCATTTATATTTTTTTATAATTAATTTTATATTTGTTAAATTGTAAATATTTATATAATTATAATTTTTTTATATATATTTGACGATAAAGGAAAAAAAAGTGTATCAATTTAGCATTAAAATTTTTGTAATATTATATATTCTTTTATGTTATTTTTACTTTATCATTAAAAAATATTTAATTAATATTTAAAACGAAAATAAGCCATTATAAGTGAAAAATATGTATATAAGATAAAAATTTCATACATATTCAATAAAAGATAAGAATGATCATGAGTTTTTACTTTAATTAAAATAAAATAGTCAATTCACCCATCACCCTCTTTACATCCCTGGTGAAATCCTGAATTAAAACATGTCTTTATAGAAAAAAAAAGTAAGGCTTGAAGCTGGGTTTATTCCCAAATAATACACAATGATATGTATATTTATGTTTGGTGGGTTAGATACGGGCAATGATAAAAAAAACTTAATTATGCAAGAAAAAAAAGTCTATAAACTTTGGGGAAAAATATCTACAGAAAGAAGTCTTTTATTTTAATATGATAAGAAAAAAAGAGAGTATATTTAATATTTCACCTCTTTATTGCAAACAAGTGAAAATTTAATGCAAGTTTTTCTTCTATGAAAACTACTTGTTAGTAAGAATTTATATTGTAAGACATAACATGAGTATGATAGAATGAATATGATTTAGTCAGCAATATGAGTTTAGTTATTGCAAAATGTATTTATCATAGAGGTGAGAGAAGCTTAAAGTGTCAATAAGTTTCAAATCATTAAGATTTATTTTAGTGTTGTTTTAATGGATTAGAATTCCAAGGTCAAATCGCTTTATTATGGGTTTTGGTTGAGTTATGTTGACAAAAAATTTTAAATTTAATACAGGTTAATTTTAAATCCGACTCATTAAGAATTTAGTTTATCAGAGTTAAATTTGTGGTGAGTTGAGTTGACTCATCAATCCACTTAATTTTTAAATACTTTTTGTTGAATTAGTCATTTTACAAAACATTAAAATAGATGTTTATGTGAAATTATTTTTATACGAAATAATTAGGCAACATAAAAAATCTACAAATAACTCAATTTTTATGCATAAACAAATTTGAATTGTTACGAAACCATTAAATTTTTTTTGAGATTTTGTGATATCTTTCTTTGAATGAAATTTTATCTTTAATCATAAATCGAATTTAAGACTATTCCCCATTATTTAGATTTGAATTAGAAAAATTTTGTTATTTTTTTAATTGAAAAAAAAGGTTTAAACCCTCCCTTGGTCCTCAAGTTTGTATGAAAATCTCAGTTCGGTCCTGGCTTTTTCATCTGTCTCAATTGGGTCATATTTTTTGTAAAAATGAGCACATTGTACCATAACCGTTAAGTGGTGTGAGACGGCGTTAAATTGATATGAGCTGGTGCACAGAGAATGTGGTGATGTGTGTTGATGACTTACGTGGACTGTTTTGATTAAATAAATAGTGCTAATGTGGCATATCAGAATTAGGGATTTGAAATTGGAATTGGGGATTTAATTTTTTGTACCAGACTCTGTCAGAGATGGAACAACATTTTCTTCATCCAACTTTGTCTCAGTCAAGCTCTCCACTTTCTCCTTCTTCAGTATATGTGCCATCCCATAAGAGGAATGCAATCCCACAAACAGGTAATACACCAGCAGAATCGCAGTCCAGAATCCAAATCTTCTGAATGAAGCTTTATCCAACGAACCAAGAAGGAAAACGTTGATGCCAATGGAAGCTGATGGCAGGAACAGCACCAATGGCACACCCCAAACCTTTGGCTTCTTCGTCATCGGAACCGAAAGCCAAATCCCCACTGTTCCCACAAGCCAAAGTGGCACCATGATGGTGTAACCAACCCATTTCGTGGTGTTGGCCCAGTAAACAGCTGATGCAACAGAAGAACCCAATATGAGAGCAATGCAGAGAACGAATTTCACAATGTTGGCTTGTGTAGCCACCCCTCTTGCACAGTAGCGGCGAACCAACAGGGCCAACGCCACAAGGGAGAACAAGAAGAGAGTGGAGATCGAAATTAAATCCCCAATTCCAATTTCAAATCCCTAATTCTGATATACCTAAAATGAATAAAGAGTACTTATGCCACATCGACACTATTTATTTAATCAAAACAGTCCACGTAAGTCATCAACACACATCACCACATTCTCTGTGCACCAGCTCATATCAATTTAACGTCGTTTCACACCACTTAATGGTTATGGTACAATGTGCTCATTTTTACAAAAAATATGACCCAATTGAGATAGATGAAAAAACGAGGACCGAACTGAGATTTCCATACAAACTTGAGGACCAAGGGAGGGTTTAAACAAAAAAAAAAACTTGTAATTAAGTAAGTTAATAAGTCAACTTATCATAAATCGGACTGGATTTAAATTTTTTCGACTCAATAATAAGGGAGTCGAATTTGGTTGGCTCACTGAATAACTAAGCCATGGAGAACTGAACCGGATCAGGTCATCCGACTTGTTTTTTACCACTAATTTATTCTATCTCAAAGACAAAGGAAGGATGGTAATCTCATTAAGTATTAATTAGAGGTATTTGTTTCATGTTTTAAGTAATTCCCATGACAAAACCAAGTGTATTTTATGTTTTTCGGGAAGTTATTTACCATCACTAGGTACTCTATATTTTGTAAAATAAAATAAAGGAAAAGTGGCAATAATGGATACATATTATTCAAGGGATTGAATGTGGTGTGTTTTAGTAAAAAAATTTATTAATTGATTTATATAGGAATTCAAAATATCAAAATAGCACATTATTAGGTAGGAATAACAAGGGGATAACAGGGTGGGAGAGAAAGAGTTTTATCCATATTTAACGTACAAAACTTTGTTTCGTCTTTATTCCTATCGGATAATGAATATGCTTGTATTATATTTTTTCTTTTTTGTTACTTTTATTTTTTAATTAAATAAATGCAAATAATTTTCTTACATAAATACGAATCAACATCTGTGGTAATAACACTTCAAGAGGGTATAATTTTAAGGATATTAAACAAACATTCCCTTACTAAAAGCCTCGTAAATAAATAACTTTAGTTTTAATACAAATGTAACAAATACATAAATACATGGGTAGTTGTTTTTTACTTGACTTCTCTCCACTCTAAACATGATGTAGTTAAGCTAACCTTCTTCTAATCACTTCCTCAAAACTTGATTAAATAGCATCTCCATGATAACATGTGGAAAGAAATAATAATCTAATTCCAAGACACAAAAGAGCGTAAAGAATTTCAATTTTTTTTTATATATTTTGGATGAATTTCTCTTAACTTTCCGTACAAGTTTCTATAAAAGAGAAAAAGTTTTAAAATTAAAATAAATCTTCATAAATCAAAGTTAGTTCACAATTGCATTAATTTGTAGAAACTCCAACATATAATTATTATTTTTAGTTTGTTAGAAATTTAGTTCATGAGAAAAAGTCTTAATAATTTATTTCCTTAAAAGACTTATGGATAAACTCTTAGAATTCACTAGGCACCTCTACTTGGCCATGGGGGCCATCATAGATGCTTTCTGCCATGCATCAGATCACAAACAAAAAGGCTATCGAACACTCATGATAAGTGGTATGGTAAAAAAATGATAAACAAGGAGAAATTATGAATGTTAGAGAGCGATTGATTTGTCATTATCTCTGATAAATGACAGGTTCTCGACAAATCAAAGTAGGTGTGTAGGTAGGCAATGAAACGAACGACAAAAGTTGAAGCAGTAGCAGACTATTTGAAAAGTATTTGGGCACTATTTTTCCATGAAAACTTAACAAGTGTAACTTTTAGTATATATAAGTGGATTAGAATTGAGAAAGTGTTGTGTGAAAGCATATAAATCATTGTCTGTAGTCAACACTGATCTATTGAAGTAGCTCGCTGTGTATGAAACTCATACCAATTACGAGTCAAAAGACTCAACATGACAGTCATCAATTAATGCATTGGTTCGTACGTAGCACATACACTGCTACATTTAGCTGGCAAAGCATGCCTAACATCTCATTCTGTGAAAGATATATAGAAAAGGAAATGTATTAAAGTTTTCATCACGTTAAAAGAACCGTGAAAATATACAATTTTTGAAGATTAACAGTACTGGTACATGCATGTAGTATATTGCAACGTGCATGGTGGAAACGGCGTGCGAGACAAACGTTGGAGAAAAACACCCAAAAGGTGTTGAAAGATACGGAAGGGAGACGACATGCATGTATCTAACCTTCGCACGAGGAAATATGTTTGTGTTTTTGCAGATAAATATGAATATGTTTTATAAACTGCATCAGTAATTTGCGAGTGGGGTGATATAGAAGCTATATATATAGTACATATATATAGTATAGGGTAATGAGAATTAAATATAAGTGAACAAACTGGTTGCTGAGTGTGGTCACGCGTGGTCGTTTGGTCCGCTTCACAACATAAATCAGTATGCATCTCTCTCTTCTAGCCGTATCACAACCTTCTGTATAAAAACTTAAAACAATGCCTTCAATTCCGAACATATATATAGAAATTAGGTTATCACATTGCATTCACCACACATAACTCTGGATGTGTGTTGCTGGAAAAAGAGTCTTCATTTATTATATAGGCAAACTATATACTTGGGACAATATCAATATATTAAGAAAAGATTTGTGTAGAATTCTAAAATACAGATCTATAAATCAAAAGAAATATATTTGTTTTCCATGTTATTACATTCTTTTAATTATGCCAAGTATATATATATAGACACATTAATAAAAACAAATCTACCAATAATAAAAATTACAAATTATTAAATAAATTGATAGTTAGATACATTACCAACAAAAATATTCATCGAAAATATAAATTCTAATTTACTAACAGATCTTATCAAATATTAATTATGGATAAAAATATTTATCGTAATTTAAATTCTAAAATCTATTAATAATTTAAATTTTAAAATTTGTCAATAAATTTGGATTTATTAAGGAATTCATTTTTGTCATTAAAAATATATTTGTAATTAAAAAATTCTTATGATGGTGGTTGACGTAAGGTTTTCAATTCATTTCTCAAACATTAATTAAAGGAATGAAAAGAAGTTTGATAACAATTACTTTTGACTACGATAAATTTTGACTAACTTTGAATTTGTACCATCATGATTTTAGTGACCTTTTATAGGCTCAATCAGTTACTTTATTATGATCATCTTAGAAAATATTAAGAAAAATAATGCTATTATGTTAAAAATAAAATTTTAAGAATAAAAGATGATTAAGTAAGTTTTATAGTATTCTCAATATCAACATACTTAGATATTTTTAATCCACAACCGAATTTGCTATAAATTAAAAATTATTCCAAACATTATATATTTTGATAGGAAGTCATTTAAAACTTTGGATGGAATGTAACTTAATCTAATTTAATGAAATTTATTTTTATTTATATATTGTAAATTAATTTTATAGGTTAAGATGAGATCTTCGGACAACTTAAAACTTTGTTAAGTAAGTATGATTTATTTGAAATAATTAATTTGTTTTAAAATTGTTTTCTGATTATATCTTAATTGATTGGTCTCATCAAGTAGACCAAGTTATCCTAGATGAAGGGCTCTCTGGTCGTAACCCAAAATCTTGCATTTCCATTTACATTGGACGTATAGAAAAGACATTTTCTGGTTATGAGGATAACATGCAAATACTCTTTTAACATCATAATCTTTATTTTCAAGAATTAAAGATTTTTAGATAAATAACATTACTTTGTACATTTTTGTTATTGAAATTTTACCGGATTGATCCGAAATAGACTGAATTTGTTAATGTTAAGTATTTAAGCTCCAAAATCATCAAGAAGAAAGTTCACCTAAAATAATAAATATCAAGTTAGATTACTTCATATTATATAATATAAGTAGAACTCAATTAATACAATAACAAATAAAATAACATTAAGATATAATAAACATTAATATATATAATAATCGAATTTAATTTATTATAAATTTTTGGTTCATATTATCATAAATATCATATTTTTATAATTTTAAAAATATTAATATTACGTAGAGATTTCACACTTGAGTATCATATTTATTGATTAATTTTGGACTTAATATATATATATATATATATATATATATATATATATATATATATATATATATATTTGGGGTATTGGAATCTTGTGTGTTGGTATGTCCATTTTAATTGATTTTTCAAATAGCTATAACAATTTGGGTCACATAGGTTAGTTATAGTATTCTGTTCATGTCTGAAATATTGGTAGGCATTAACTCGACAGAATGCGAATATTTGAATTTATAGATGCTTTAATTTGAAATATATTAAACTAAACTTTGATATATAAAATCGGTGAACAGATTATATCTGTCAATTTTTTTTATAGATTTTCTTTAAAAAAAAGTTGGAATTTTTAGATAGAGTAATGTATACTTCATTCGTGATTTTAATAAAGTAAGTACATTTTTATACAATATGTTTTTGATTAACTAGTAAACTTTAAGTACATTTTAAAATTTTAAAACAAGTAAAAGATTTATTGAGATAAATTTATTGAGAAATAAATTTACTTATGAAAGAAACAATACATTAAATAATAAAAAAACATAAATTATAGTCAATGTGAAATTCAACAATTAAAATATGTTTTATTTTTTCAACAAATATTATTTGTCGGTATTTTGTTAATGGGGATAAATCCACAATATCTCTCTTCCTCTCTTTCAAAATCTTTAAACTTGTATCTCAATTTTTCTTTCAACTTCTATTATTAGAACAATCTTATAATCCCCACGTGTTTCATGTTCTTTTGTTAGGTTTTTGTTGACTAGTATTTATATTGAAACGTATATCATTCTCTTCAATTTATTTTCATCACTAATTTTTTCTTGATATATATTATTTTTACATTGACATATATTTATCTCAATAAAATTCGTTTCTTTAATTGACTCGCAAAACAAGGAAACATCATGAAAATTCCATTTACTCATAAAAATACTATCGCAATTTTTTATTTCTCCAACCTTTGATTAAAAAGAAAAAGGAGAATATAAGATTAGCTGAGAAACAATAATATTTTCATAAAAAAATTGTTATATATACTGTAGTTGTACATATACAGTATACTATAACATAATTTTCATTACAGATTGAGAGAAATAACTTAAACACTTATTTTGTTTGCTACTAAATAAATAAACGAGTTTGTAACTGGTCAAAGGGTGGACAGTAACCAATCACGTTCAACAATGGTTATACCTTATAAATATAGACAAATGATTAAATGCAGCATTACTTGGGAATGCTCCGTAGTCAAATTTGTCAATATTGAAACTTCAACAAGGAAGAATTCACAGTGTGATTAGCAGAAACACCAAGTTATCATGTGTATCACACAAACAAATTGAAGTAGGTATTACTATAGACTGTGTTCGTGCTTGATCTGGTATTATGAATGAATCAAATTTCCTTTTTTATGCCTTTTAAGGGCAGAAAATGAGTTCGAATTCTCAAATATAGTTTGTAAGATGTAGCTGTGAGATTTCAAAATTGTGTGCACATTATACCCATGAAAAATATTTAAATTTAATAAATAGTTTTTTTTAAAGTTAATAAAAGTATGGTAAAAAAAAAAAAATAAATTAAAATTTATGATAGGTAACAATAATAATAATTTCAAAGGAAGGAGTTTAAAAATTTGAGAATTTATTTTAAAAGTTAAAAAAAAAAAATGAATGAATAGTAAATAGTAAATAGTAAATAGTGAATAGTGAATAGTGAATAGTGAATAGTTAAAAAAAATATATTAAAATAAATTGTGGAAGAGGACACTCCACGTAGAATCAATTAATTAGAGATAAGAATGGTGAATAAAAAATAATTTTTGAATAGTAAAAATGAATAGTAAAAGTGAATAGTAAAAATGAATAGTAAAAATGAATAGTAAAAATTTTTGGCTATAAATAGCCAAGAGGGGGAGGATGAAGATTTGCACCAAAATTCTAGGGAAATTGTGAGAGGAGAGAGTTGGAGGAAATTCTAGTTGAAGAGGGGAAATTCTGGAAGTTTCCGGAGAACGGTTTGAGAAGAGGAACCTAAGTCTGGAATAGAGGTAAGGGGAGTTACATTTTGTTTGGTATTATTTTGAGTCTTGTATATGTTGCTTTTGGTTGATCTTAAATCTTGAGTGTGAAGTATTTTGTTTCTGTATGATTTTGAATATTTGATGAGAACATGCTTTTGTGCTTAGATCCAAGTGTGATAGTTGTAAAATGTGATGTTGATTATGTTATGCATATGTATGCTATTAATTGCCTATGGATGGATTAGAAGTTGTCTAACCGGCTCTGCCAGATTCAACTTCTTGTTTCCCCATACTTTATATTGTTTTCCTTTTTCGTTTTTATTTTTGGAAGGATTAGAAGTTGTCTAACCGGCTCTGCCAGATTCAACTTCTTATTTCCCCAAACCTGTTATTATTCTTATTATTTAATTACGTTGTATTCTTGGAAGGATGAGAAGTTGTCTAACCGGCTCTGCCAGATTCAACTTCTTGTTTCCCCATACTTTATATTGTTTTCCTTATTCGTTTTACTTTTGGAAGGATTAGAAGTTGTCTAACCGGCTCTGCCAGATTCAACTTCTTATTTCCCCAAACCTGTCATTATTCTTATTATTTAATTATGTTGAATTCTTGGAAGGATGAGAAGTTGTCTAACCGGCTCTGCCAGATTCAACTTCTTGTTTCCCCAAGAGTTTTTATTAAGTTTATTTTAATGATTGTCAAACATTTGATTCTTCTCCGTTGACTATTTATAGTAAGATTTTATTATTGTTAATTTGTTTGTAATATATTTATCTTGTATGATTTCTGTGTTGAATGTATTTTATGATGTTGATATGAAATTATGAATCTGAACATGATATGAGTTTTATGAGGAGATTTTGTAATAGTATGACATGAGTTGAGGAAAATGAGCATGATATGAGTCTCATGGAGAGATTCTATATTGGTATGGTATTAGTGTATATGTTGATGTTGAGGTTCCTGTTGTTGGTGGTTATCCTAAAACTCTAATAATCTTCCAGTATCAATTAGAGAAGGATGTGTTATGTGGTGAGAGTAGTAGGAGGTCCTAGTCTATGTTTATAGACATTAATGGATTAACCTTGTGGGTGATATGATATATTATATTTGGCCAAAATTTTTGTTGTTGAAATCACCACAAGTGCATGACCACCCGAGACTTCCATCAACATTATATCCGGATAATAGAGTCTAGAATGATAATTGCATTTTACATGAATTTATGGTGAATGTATTACGTATAGCAATAGTGTAATGTTTTTCTTTGAATGTTGCATGGTAGCTCACCCTTACTTGTTTGTTTGTGCCGGAAAAATCTTATTTTTGCGATGATCGTATAATGTTTTTGTTATACGGGAGCAGATGAGGGAACGACGTCTGAACCAATTCAAGTGAAGGAGGAAGCAGCAGAAAAATGAAGAATATTTTAAGAAAAAAAATAAAACATAAAGAAAATTAAGAGTGTTTTATTTATGTGTGAAATTATAATGTATTTCTAGTGTGGACTATGTTACTCCTAAATGGAGGATTGTAATATTGTACGATGTTTTCTTTATTAATGAAATAAATTTGGGTGTGAGATGTTTTATATTTTGGGGTGTTACACATAAGATGTTTGGAAAATTGCAAAGTGTTGGAAGTCTCTACGCACATGAAGAAGATTCACAATTCGGCATATATCAATCATATATCACGTCACATGAAGCATTTAAGGTCGATTTCATGTATACTGAGATATACACTTGATTTTTCAAATTTGAATTCCTGGTGGAACGTGACATTGTTCTAAAAACTTATCATTTGATTTGGGATTGATTCCATTGATGAGACATGAGGTTTTTAGCTGCTAGTACATATCAGAAAAGCAGTCCATATATAGCTCTGGATCAAAAAACACACACACACACACGGTCAGCACACTCAAGATCAGTAGTACTCTTAGAATTAAGTCTCCAACATATTGTTGTGCTGTGCATTTTTCATTGAGTTGTTTGTATTAGACTATTGACTATGGCTGTCAACTGTGCTTTTTTGCTCCCTACATTCTATCTTACCTTTTTGCTGACCTGTAATAGGTATATATATATATATATATATATATATATATATATATATATATATATATATATATATATACAATTGAACTATATATAAACTCAATTTTGATCTCTTACTAAAAATAGAACATTTTTGAATGAAATATTAAAATGGTAGAACGTTTATGTTGAATTGTGGAATTTGAAAGTGTATAAACTCTTAAAAATATACTTAAATACTAATAAAATTTCACAAATTGAGAACTCTATGCTCTAATAAAAGATTCAAAAGTGATACAAATATTGGAAAAAGTGAGCATAAGTATAGCATAATGCTCTCTTTTATTATTTTATAAAATAGAAATAAAACATTCTATTGTTGGAATCTTAGTTTCCTAATGCAAATATTGTTTAAACTTATTCAATGAATAGATACTGTTGTGATAAAAGCCTTTTTTTTTCCCACAATATATGGCTCAATTCATTTACAGCAACACTGACATCTAGTCGGTCATACGATATCACAAAACAATTAGGTCAGTTTACTTTAATTGCTAACTCATTCATTTTCACGCTACTACTCACATTTTGAGATACCTAAAAGACTATCATAAAAAAGAGTCATCTTTTAGTAGAAGATGCCCCTATTCTAAATCCCATAATTTGCCGACGTTGACCAAGAACTTCTGTTGACTCATGTAAGTCCATTGTTATGCAACTTTTTTCTTGGCAATTTGTTTTATCATGTGATAATTAAATCACTATCCACACAGTTATAAAAATGAACCAAACATTTAAATATTAGTTGTATGTTAATTTAAAACAAGTTTAAAAAGGATTAATACACTTCATTCCTCTCTTCCCATTAATAAATTAGTTATTTTATACTACTTTTTTTACAAGTAAGTAACTATTATTTATAAGAAATTATATGGAAGAAAATTCTACTTTCCAAAGTTGTGCATGATGGTGTGGCTTAGGATAACAAAAAGTTAACATTTCGATGGTAAGAAATGACACTAGTGCAAAATTGATCTTTAACGTCACCTCATAGACGTCCGTCCACCAAAACCCCAACGTAAATAATTGACCGGTGGCATAAATGTAAGTAATTGAGTGTGGAGACGTCCGTCCTAGACGGGGCCGGACGTCTATAATACAGTAGACGTCCGACCCCTCTAACGGACGTTCAAGGGGTTGACAGGTTCAACTACTCTGTCAGCCTCTTGAACGTCAGTCCTGGAGGGGGACGGACGTTTAATATATATAGACGTCCGTCCCCCTCCAGGACGGACGTTCAAGAGGCTGACAGAGTAGTTGAACCAGTCAGCCCCTTGAACGTCCGTCCTGGAGGGGGACGAACGTCTATATATATTAAACGTCCGTCCCCCTCCAGGACGGACGTTCAACTGGCTGACAGGTTCAACTACTCTGTCAGTCTCTTGAACGTCCGTCCTGGAGGGCGACGGACGTTTAATATATATAGACGTCCGTCCCCCTCTAGGACGGACGTTCAAGAGGCTGACAGAGTAGTTGAACCAGTCAGCCCCTTGAACGTCCGTCCTGGAGGGGGACGGACGTCTATATATATTAAACGTCCGTCCCCCTCCAGGACGGACGTTCAAGAGGCTGACAGGTTCAACTACTCTGTCAGTCTCTTGAACGTCCGTCCTGGAGGGGGACGGACGTTTAATATATATAGACGTCCGTCCCCCTCCAGGACGGACGTTCAAGAGGCTGACAGAGTAGTTGAATCAGTCAGCCCCTTGAACGTCCGTCCTGGAGGGGGACGGACGTCTATATATTAAACGTCCGTCCCCCTCCAGGACGGACGTTCAAGGGGCTGACAGGTTCAACTACTCAGTCAGCCTCTTGAACGTCCGTCCTGGAGGGGGACGGACGTTTAATATATATAAACGTTCGTCCCCCTCCAGGACGGACGTTCAAGGGGCTGACTGGTTCAACTACTCTGTCAGCCTCTTGAACGTCCGTCCTGGAGGGGGACGGACGTCTGTATATATTAAACGTCTGTCCCCCTCCAGGACGGACGTTTAAGAGACTGACTGAGTAGTTGAACCTGTCAGCCCCTTGAACGTCCGTCCTGGAGGGGGACGGACGTTTAATATATAGACGTCCGTCCCCCTCCAGGACGGACGTTCAAGGGGCTGACTGGTTCAACTACTCTGTCAGCCTCTTGAACGTCCGTCCTGGAGGGGGACGGACATCTATATATATTAAACGTCCGTCCCCCTTCAGGACGGACGTTCAAAAGACGTTTAAAATAAGGACTTACTAACCAAAACGCGAACCCGCGAGGAGTTATGCGAACCCGTGAGACTTCCCTCTGCGCCTTGCATTTCCAGGTTGGTTTTTATCTGTTTTGGACCATTTAATCTTACTTTTATTCCGATTAAATTGTTCAGTGATGAAATATCTTTCATTTGAACCGATTAAAAGTCGTTTTCTGTGCATTTTTGTGCAGTTTGTAGCGTGTTCTTGGGCGGCGTTTTTGGCCTACGTTTTAGGTCGTTTACTCCTCCATCTCCCTCCATTTTCATTTCGAATCTGCTCTTCAGACGTGTTGCAGTGCACAAACAAACGTCCAAACCCTGTAATCCTAAATAACCCGTAAATAACCCTAAATAACCCGTCTAATAAAGCCCTTTCTGCAGTAGTGTATAGACGTCCGAGAGGTTCACAGCGGACGTCTATATAGACGTCTGCCTGACACAGCGGACGTCTATATAGACGTCCGGCCTGACACAACGGACGTCTATATAGACGTCCGGCCTGACACAACGGACGTCTACATAGACGTCACCCACATAGACGTCCGTTGGAGGTCGGACGTCAAAAGACCCACAGAACAGACGTCTATAGCCCGTTCTGCACTAGTGTGAGTTATGGAACTCTTTTCTTTTACAAGAAAATATCCTTTGTTAGAATATGATACGAACCACTTCAATTAGAAACATAGTTTTCAAGTTCTTCTAAGTGTTGTTATTTTTTTTTTCTTGAATTGAACATAGTTTTCAAGTTCTTCTAAGTGTTGTTATTTTTTTTTTCTTGAATTGAACACTTTTTTTTATTTATTTCAGATTTAACTTTATGATAAATAGAAGTGTTCACGGGTGTGATTTACTTTGATTTTGGGCTAAAAATACATCTAAATCAAACATAAAAAAAAATATGAGATTCAGTTTGGAAAAAAAAAAGTCAATCAAATCAAACCAATTTGTGTAGTTTAGTTTGGAGTAATTTTACTGTTTTTAATTTATAGTTCTAATTTTTTTCTTTTATTAAAGAATTTTATTTTCATATTTTAAATCAAAATAATAATAAAAATATGTTACTTAAAATATAATAAATACATTAAATAATAAATTAATAAAATTATAAGATTAAATATTTACTATTATTAAAGCTAAAAGAATATACTTTTGTAGTCCGATACTGTCAATACATACGAAGCAAAAGTCTAATAAAAACTTAAATATCATAACAATATACGTTAAGTAAGAATGTAAAATTGACGATGTTATGAAGGAAAATTTAAAAAGTAATAATTGTGTTTAATGATATGTTTTCACGCATGATCCCCTAACATCCCAAAAATATAGCATAAAACTATATAAAGGAGTTAACATATAATAATATAGTAAAACAGTTACTATAAATAGATTTAATCTTACAACTATCACAAAATAACTATAAAAGTTTAAACTTTACAATACTTTTGTACTATTACAAAACTAGGTGTATAACCGAGTGGTCATTAAAAAGCTAGAACTATAACCGAACGGTTAACAGAGAATCATGCTTAGCTCTAGTACCAAACAGTCCTAATCTATACAGCAGGATCATCTTCATCCAACACCTGCTCCAACGAACACTCGTTTCCCTCTGCTCACACCCACCAGGTGATCATTGCAAAGAAGAATTTTCCGAACGGAAAGAATAACAAAAGAAGGGTAAGCTTGTGTAATTTAATTAATCATACAAATGAAACAAATACATAATCTTATAACCATTAAACACTCAAAGTTATGAAATCACTAACCACACAAACATGCAATAACCGAACACTTGACTTTGACCATCCGGATTGTATAAAATGTCGAGTTCTAAGGATTTGTGCACTGGTGTGATGAAAGTAACTGGAAACTCCATCAGCCATCACACTAGGTTAGTCCTATAAACGTCCTCTTGCCATACAAGCACTTTGGACTCAGACCTCCTGTTATTCTCACCACATGATTCATCACACTCTACTTGAGCATGGATGATCATTTAGAATGTCAGGATAAATCCCAACAAAACTCCGACCATTTATACAGTAACCCACAAAAAAATCACCACCATGTAACCTCTCATTGAGGATAATGGTAATACCTCTATCAATCATACTTTTACCTTAACACCATGAGGATCATGCATACATAATTCATCAAAGCAATTTGAATAATTAATTATCCTACACATTCGAATAAATATAAACCGAACAGAATTAACCAAACACACATGAATAAGACCGAACACACTGTGTATGTTGGAGACCGAACGGTTTCTAACTTCCCAAGGACAGGACTGAATGATCCATAATAGATAAGACTGAAGAAGTGACCGAACACTATTAAAACCGTCCACTAGAGACCAAATACTGTCACCAGATAAAGTACTAATCTTAGACCGAACACTAAGAACTCAAACCGAACACTTAGTGTAAGACCGAGCGGTCTTTCACTATCCACATAACAGGACCGAAAGGTCCATACTAGGTAAGGATGAGAAAATGGCAGAACACTATTAAGACCAACCACCAAGGAAATACCCACCATTAATACACGTACAAGCGCTACCAAAACAAATACCCACCCAAAGCCGAACACTCTTAACTTAGATCAAACACCTAATGCTTGATCAACTCTGAGAATTTATAACAAATGTTAATCATCAAACTTAACACTACTAAGAGACAAAATGATACAACAGTACGACTGATCGGTCATTAACTAGTAAAAACCATAAGAAGTCAAACACAGTTAAAACCAAACACTCAAGTAAAACCGCACGGTCAACTAATGACTCTTGACGATCGACATAATTCTACAGAATACTGCACAGTTATGTTCAACACCTATCCTTAACCAAAACACAACATTCTTACCAACTTCTATTTTTCCCAAACTTGTATTATACTCCCTTCCCTGACCAAGTTCACTGACCCAAAATAAGAAAAAAAACCACACAAACCGATCACTATACAAAAGGTTTCAACCGTTCTCAGCTTCCAGACATATACAGAGTTTCAAAACACAATTCATTCAAACTTCCATTTATGCAAACGTCCAAACAGAAATTTCAAATACAGAAAAACATAATTAAATTACTAGCTTCCCTTACCTCAAATAATCCAGACAATTCTACACTTTCACAGTCTTGCCTAACCCGCAAGTAACTTCTAAGACAACCTACAATTTCTGATAGGTGAAAAGGAACCAACCAAAGAATCAAAGACAGAAAAATAGGTTCAGAGGAGTAGTTAATGAACACATGCAAGCTGAACAGTGCTTGCATGTAAGAGAAAATGTAGAAACCTCAAAGGATGAAGGAATTGAACTTACCAACTCCAACACAATAACTTGATCGGTGAAAAGAAGAGTTCTTGACACCAAGAAAGCTCAGGTACGGTCTGATTGATGATCAAATGCAGAAAAAGTGAGAATTTTTAGAGAGAATTTGTAGAGAGAATGAGGAGAAAAGGAAAACTCGGAAATTTGGAGAGAAGCAGTGCATGCAGAGAATGACACGAAATTTTGAAAAAAAAAATCGATCGGTCCACTCAGATGCATACACCTGTCTTCCCTACTTTCTATGAATTTCACGGTTCTTACAATCCCACATGCGAAACATAATTATATATTAATTTTTAATAAAATCATAATATAATTCATGATAAAAAATGTATAATTATATATGAGTTTGTCACTGAAATAATGTGGATTATGAAACTACGGATATGTAATCTTTCAAATGTAAATGATCATGTTAACTTTTTTTTGTACAAATGAGGATTATAACTCATTTTATAACTATTACCAGTTTTAGATTTTAATAATTATATTTTGACCCCTTATTAAATTAAAATATTATTTTAAGGTACACAACAAGATTTCATGAAAATTATGCCCTTAGTTATAAACTTATTATTAATAGATCACTTTATAATTTTGACTAACAAAATAATGACCTTAACACATTTAAATAATATATATGTGACCCAAAATTTTCTCTCGCACACAATATGAAATGAACTCATTGAAAGACCATTTCTCCTTTTGATAATTATAAGATGTCTTAAACTAACCAAATTGTGATAGAAGAGAAATCAACATTTAATATATGAGCAAGTCTTTCGACATCTCAAGTTTTATCCTTAAGTTTTGAAGTAAATATTTGACATTCCCATAATATATTCCCTCTAATCTCCTTTGTCCTAATACTTAATGGAAATCAAGCTCTGAAGAAAAACACTTGTTTCCATCTTATCGACTTTTGCAAAATGCTTTTTAATTTCAACAAGAAAATCTTTGACACTTATTATCTCCTCAAAGATAGTATTCCTATAAACTTTAGGAATGTCACATTTAATGATCATAAGACTCGTGCAATTTTAGTGATCTCATTTTTCATAATCTATTCTTTCTTTACATGTATTAGGGTTTCTCAATTGTTAACATACAATCAAGATCATGTAGCCAAAAATAATTTTTATGTTCTCTTTCTAGTCCTTAAAATTTGTTCCATTAAGAACAAAACTAAATTCAAATTGAAAGATATTGAAACAATATTAACTAAATTGATAACAAAGTAACTAATGTAATTGTCACATCATAAACAAAGTTCAATCATCAATATGTTCAAATAATGACATAATCCATCTCAAGATGTCTAGTGCATCACTAATATAAAGTCTTTGGATAGTAATATTAATTGTTAGGAGTATCTTGTTGTAATGATCAAACATTGACAATACAACATATCTAACCAAAAAAAATATATTTGGATTAATTTATCATTGACACGCATAACCTTGATATTATCACACATTTAGCCTCTCATGTGTGTATGCAATCCGGTCAAGCATTAATCTTTCTTTGGGTTTATCAACACTTGCATGGATAAACATAAACCCAAACATTGAAATTTTCTCATGAACAATCTACTTAAGAGAGGTCACTTTGGCGACTTCTTGATTCAACTAACTCATTTAAAATGCTAAACTACTAAAATTTGAACTCATATGTACCAATCCAGTGAAAAAAAATTCAAAATGAATTTCATCATGAATCTAGAAACCACAATTTTAAATCACACTTTATGCATATTAATATTACGTTGATATGTGTAAAAAACACAAATTTCAAAATCACACATGAATAGACTATGGGTTGTTGACTCTGATACCAATTGAAGAAAAATCTAAGAAATAATAATTGTGCTTAATAACATGCTTTGATCCACATAGATTCCAAATATATAACACACTCATATATTAATCTTTAATGAACTTATAATTTAATTCATGATGACAAGAATACAGAAGAGTATTCGAGTTTGTTATTGAGAATGATGTGGATGATAAGATTAATCACCGGTGTGTGATATTTCAAATATAGAAAGTCTTAAACACGACTTTAGTTATCTCTCCTAAAAGGGGTGAAAAGAAAACAATATATTAACATAACTGTTACCTTCTCTAAAAATGGAAACCATAACCCATTTTATAATTGTTGATAGACATATTTCACATTTTAATAATTCTAATTCAGTCTCTTATTAAACTAAAATACTATTTTAAAAATCATGACAATTATACCCTTAATAATAAACTTAATATTAATAAACTATTTTATAATTTTTACAATGATTCTAATACATTTAAATAATATATATATTACATAATATATACGTGGCTTGAAAATTCTAATATATTGTCCTAAAAAACAATTGATAACGTGGTAAATAAAAATGAAGAAATTCACGCTCAAAATTTAACTTGAAAGATATAATTTATAATAATAATAAATATATTAAAATTAAATTTATTTTGAATTGATTTTAAAAATTGAAACAATAAAATGAATCAAATCACCCTGTTCTTAAAATAAATTTGAAGCAATCCAAACATTTTTAATTAGATTTTAACTTTGTATTGATTGTTATATTCTTTTTCTTTATCTTTTTGCACAAATTGTGTTTCGATTGAATTTTAAAAACTTGTGGCACGATATATATTTAATATTATTTTCTAATGGTTAATTATTATATAACTAAAAACTATATTTAAATAATCATTAAGTAATTTACAATATAAAAAGTATTCGTTAAATAATTTTCAAATTCTTCACATCCATATCAGTTTTATAACCTTTATATATTGCTTCGCGCGGACGAAGCTTGTGACCCTTTTTAGACCTTAGGTGTCTTCTGTATCTTTCATTCACTTATTAAAAAATATTAAAAAAATGTATCAGAAAATATAACTTTAAAGTTATTATTACACAATATATCAAAATTAAATAAAAAGCCTTTATATTAATAATATGTTAGGGTTAAACTTTTATTATATTATACATCATATATGCCAGCATATAATTAATGCTATGTTTTCAAGCTTGGTATAGAAAAATAAATATTCCACTTTTTACATTAATTGTTCTGTTTTTACGTTTATGTTCAATTTATCTAATTAAATAAGTCCAACCATATGTTTTCACAAATTTCTCTCCAAATTCTTTCGAAAAAGAAAAAGAAAAAGAAGTTAAAATAACCTATAGACAAGTATCAACTCAACAATGAAAAATACTTGTATGAATACAAGAGATACGGGCATTTCAATCACTTTCCTTTTTTTTTTAAAAAAAAAGTAACATATTATATATATATATATATATATATATATTATATATATATATATATTATATATATATATTATTTAATTTGTTGACATGTTATATATGATTGTGACTTTCAGTACTTTTTTTTATTAATTTCTTCCATGGATCGCTTTTAATTACGACCCTACACATTCCTGTTTGTTTACACGAGTTTTTTCCATAACAATCCAAACACATCTCAACCATACATACTTCATTGGAAAGTCTAAAATTTTGGTTCCTTTCTCAAACACTTTAATGTCATTCTATACTTAACACTGTCACTAATCGTTAATTTCTATTTAGGGTTATGTTTACCAAATTAATATTTAATTCGTTGCTTAGAATGAATCTGTTCAGAAAACATTTAAAGAAAAGAAAGAAATATTAATGATGGGAATAATTCAAGGCAAACTTCTTGTGTTCAATTAAATTAATTATTCACAATTCTGATAATAAATTAAGCAATTATTATTTCAGGTACATGAAAAAGGTAGATTATTAATTAATAAATACATGAGAGTTGGGAGAGAAATTTAAGTTTTGTAATGTGATGAAACTCTATATATATAAAAGATGGAAAGCTAAGCAAACATCTGGGAAGTACCTCATTTGCTAGGTACTCCTTTATTTCGTAGTACTGTTCTAGTAGCTGAATTTTCCTGTAAATAAACCCCCTAATTTTTTGGGCAAGGACACTTTACAAGAAAAAGTACTGCACAATCTATTTATGTGTGTGTGTTTTAAATATAAATATATATTATTTTTTTGCCAAAGAACTTTCTGTGCACTTTATTGCCAAATATCAGTGTAACTACTGTCTCTAATAAGGTATTAGTAAGTCAAACAAAAGTCATACATCAACTAAACAAAAAGAACTATTTAATCTTTTGACAAATGTTAACAATTTGAGACTTCATATATATAATAGTTAAAGAAAATGAGAGTAACGAAAAAGTTAAAAACATTAAAACTATTTATTATCTATTCTAAAATAAAAGATTGAAATTTTATTTATGGGGTTGTTATTTATTATCTGAAAAATAAAAATTTAGTCAAGGGTAGAAAATGTTTTGCTAGAAAAAGGAATGAATAGTAATTACTATTGTGGTTCATTTATTGTTGACAATCACGTTAGAGAAAAAGTTAGAGTTGATGACAGTATTATAAAAAAATAAAAATAGATTGAGTTGATAAGATTAGACCAGTCAAATGTACTGTCTCTGCATGAGAATGAGTTACTGCATAAAAAGATTTCAGCATTTTATGTGGCAAAGATCTTTTATATATAGGCCTGGCTTCTGAGTTTTGCACAGACCAACTTTTGCTGAGTCCAAACTACTGATACACCTGCATTCTGCAAACCTTTGAGTATCACACTTGCTTTTCTTCTTCCATCACTTTCCTCACCACTACTCTTCTTTCATTTTCCAACCCAAACCTTTCATCAAATGGCAGCTTTTTCATCCCAATCCTACCATCCCTTTCTACTTCACTCCACAAACACCCAACAACCCCTTATAAACACTCCTACCACCCATTCTTTTCACAAGGAAAAAACGTCTCTTAATACTCTCACTAATCAAGAATCTACCAGCAGTGACATTGAGCCTTCTGTCATAAAAAACCACAGTCCTCAGACATCCATGGTTGAAGATAAACTTGAAATAGGTGAACAAGTTACTCAAAACCTCACCTCTATGCAGAAGAAGAGAACACAAAAAAATGGACCTTCCTTAACCAGCCCCTTATCGATGGTATACTTTTTAAACCATTTTTTGTGTTTTCCTTTTCTTCAAACACATCTTCATAGTCTTTCTAATTGAACTATTTTATTAATATGATTAACTGGTGCTTAATTACTATGTAAATTGTTACAGGATTCGGCAGAAGGGGCAAGCAAGAAACAGAAGAAAAGCAATGGTGGTGATCAAGGAGAAAACAAGCCAAAAGAAGTGAAGAAGGATCAAAAGAAGGGTCCAGAAGATCCTCCAACGGGGTATATCCACGTTAGAGCAAGAAGGGGTCAAGCAACGGATAGCCACAGCCTTGCCGAAAGGGTACAATTACATCACTCTTAACAACTATGAACCAGTGTGTCTGTGTATGTTTCAATATTAGGTGACCAGTTGAACATGTACCACAATTCCTTAAAAAAAAAAACATGTCTCATTTTGAATGTTGCAAAAGTAAATAATAAAATGGATTATTTCAGGTGAGAAGAGAGAAAATAAGTGAAAGGATGAAGACGTTGCAGCGACTTGTGCCAGGCTGTGATAAGGTTTTGAATTGCATTCATATATATATGTATCTTCCTTGAAGCATTTGCTTGTTTCTGTCAACCCTTCTTGACAGCTACGTTTGATTTGCTTCATAAATATTATTAGGTAACCGGAAAGGCCCTTGTGTTGGACGAAATAATCAATTATGTTCAGTCCTTACAGAATCAAGTGGAGGTATATGAAGTTTCTTTTTCTTTCTTTTTTGAAACATTGTTCGTTACTTATATAATGTCTAAACCAACGATTTAGCTTTGTAACTCTGAATTTTTCTGCAGTTCTTGTCAATGAAACTTGCTTCTGTGAATCCCATGTTCTTTGACTTGGCAATGGACTTAGACACGCTCACGGTTAGGCCTGATCAGGTGAGAAAAATAGAAAATTAAGATTGTTTTTTTTTTTGTGGTAAAATGATAGATTATAGTTGTTGGTGGTGGTGTCTGAAATATGAGTAATGATGAAAGTTTGTCCCACTGAATTTCAGAAGTTAAATAATGCAGCATCCCCATCACTACTACCATGTGTGGAACAATGCAGACCAAACCAGGCCATTGCTTTTGCTGACACGACCACCCTGACCACCACTACCAGCAGCTTCCCCACCGCTAATAATGATGACTTTCTTTTGGATTATTCATCTTCATCTTTTCTTCAACCCCACAGGCCAAATGTCTTCTTCGAGGTATGCTAGATCATTCAAACCACTTCTTTATCAATTCAAATTTTGGTTGTTTTCTTTAAAGCGACTTTTTTTTTTATAATTTTGATAAAAGCTTTTACTATAATTTTTAAGTGTGAATATATATAAAAGTTCGATTTTTTCTGTCTTGTCTTTTACTTTTTCTCATCCAGAAAAACATACTAGCATCAGATAATTACAAGATTATAAAAATGGGAAATAATAAATAATTGAGAGAAGGGGTTTTTCTTTTTTCCTGTATTCTGACAAAAACATAATTTTCAGTATAACGGTGGTCAGATTTGGGAAGTAGACCAGCGACAAAAGTTTCTTCAACCATATGGATTCGCCAATAATACTGGCTCTTTCAATTAATATCAATGTTTCACATATGGTAAGTTTTCAATAACTTTATGACTATATATAATTCTATTATCATGAACATGGTCTTCTTAAATTCTACCCTTTTATTTTAATCATTTTTAAGAAACTGTTGTTTGTTGCTGGCAGGTTGGCAAATTCAAAACACGTATCGGTATCTCAGTGAAAAAGAAATATTCTGATGCATGAGAAATCAAAGCTATGGTTGGTATCACAGTATCATCATATATACGAATATATGATCATATTTTGAAGGGAATTCCTGATTTTCTTTGCTTGGTTCTTAGCTTGTCACCAAAGTAAAGAGACCTTTGAAGACGATGAATAAAGTGAAGCAAAATTAATGGATGAAGAACACACACTAAGGACAGAAAATGCCGACCAAATAAAACCATATCTTTTGCTAGATCTGTTGTTCTGTTCCTGTCCAACATATATGTGATGCACAAATTCCAAGAGACTCTATGTCAATCCTGCAGACATTGAAATTTATGTCATGTAAATTAATTATATGTGAATTATTAGAAGAAAAATTATTCTTGTGGTGGCAGTTATTCTGTTGATACAGTTAATTTCACCGTTATTGAGAAATGAAAGGTTGATGCTACTCATCACCTCTTGACAAGACAATGCATGCATTTTCTGGTGTAGTTCATTTCATCTAAATTTGCAGAATCTTTTGAGCCGTGGCATTATTATGACTCTTTTTTTCCAATTTAGTTATTTGGGCCGTTTGATTTTCCGACATTATAGACAGATCCTAGGTACCACTGACCATGGTCTAGTCACAACGCTCTCATTAAGTTTGAAATGAGAGTTTTTTGTTTTTTTTTCCCATTGTCATGTTTATTTTTGTGTTATTTTGATTAGAAAGATACTCTCTTAATTACTAATTAATTCACTTTGGCTAACAATAATGCACTCCAGTATTACATTTTGGATCAAAATTGATTATTGTTAGTTTTGTTTGTAAATTATTTATGAGAATTATGTAACTGAAATAGAAGAAAAAAAAAAGAGAGAAAAATAATTCATTTCAGAAGTTTCTTAAATTAATGTTACTTTATTTTGGGACAGGTGAAGGCAAGTTCTTTGTGATGTCTTTTTCAGGAAAGATGTCACTGTTTCTTAAGAAAGAAAAATATCGATAGTGGTTGTGATGTCCCTGTAAGCAAACACATTGAATTTTACTGCTCAATCAGTTGATTGCCTCATACTTTGGTTTTAATGAGAAGAACTGAGGTTTGAACTAAAATCTTACCTTAAAAAGTTTTCAGTCCAATTTCCAAATGCATAGCACCTTCAATTTAATCTTGTACTATATTAAGTATACCGATTGGAATTACAAATATACAACATTAATGATTAATTATTAGGTTTGATTAACTAAAATATATTACACTAATGGTTAATAGCTGTCACAAGTCTTATAAATAGACAACTGATGTCTAGGTACAATCATCATTTTCTATCCTAATAAAATATACACCTAAACATATCTCGGAGAGGATTGAAGATAAAAAAAGAACAGAGTAAAAAAGTACGACCGACCATCGGACCAATTCAACCGAAACAAATCTATAATCATGAATCATGAGTAACTTTTATAAAATACATTGAAAATAATTTAAATGTAATTAAATTGAAGTCCTAATAGAGATAATAAAATATGTATTACATAAAATGATGATATACTTCAAAGTTTTTGAATCATTTTAAAACTTATTTGGTTTTACTTTTTAAATTTGATATTCACGTTTTAGACGTGGAAAATAGAAACTACTATAAATAAGTATGGGTCGTACAGCCATATGTAATTTAATTGGTATCAAACCAAAATGCACATAAAGACTTTTTCTGAAGGTTTTCAAAAAACACGAGCAATAATGATTTTGGTTTATAATAAATAAACTATAAACATGAGTAATATTATAAACTTATGATTAAAAATATATGTATCAATAAAAATAAAGTTATTAAATAGTAATAAGTGAATTTTAATTTTAATTCAATTCTACAAAATTATTGTAAGGCTTACATTAATTTACATATTATAAATTGATCTTATGTTTAGTCAAAATTGAGATAGGACTTCCAACACACTTTTCTAGACTGAAACATAAATATTTTAAACGTAAAATTAAATATTAATTGATAATTTAATAATGTGTAAAACAATAAACTTAATAAATAATAAATTTTCATAGAATAAACTTTATCATATGACTATTTCACATGTTAAGGAATAAATTTTATATCTAATTCAATCTTACAAAATCAACATCAATCTTACAAAATACTTATAAAATAAAGTTTGCATATTTATATAGTTAAATCGACTTTAGAGACTTCCAATATTAAATATTTTTATTAAATTGTGATGATTGTGAAGGTAAGGTTCATAGTTGTCCATATTTTTTGTAAAATTAAATAAAATTAGAATAACTACAATGATTTTGGATATTATAATTTTTCTCTATTAAATATGGTTGGATATTAATGGATATTATTAGAGTAATTAGGGAGAGATTTTGTTTGGAACGGTGAGTGATCCAGTGAACCTATCTTCGTTCCGACAATCTTTATGTCTTTGCCTTCACACTGTTTGCTTTCCAAATGGTATGAGACAACAATTTGGTGTCCTTTTTAAAAATGTGTTGTTTTCTGGGGAAACAACTTCTGGAACCAAAAAAACACATTCAAGAAATCATGGCCAAGACGTTTCCTCGTGTAATATAACAAAGGGTAACCCTAAAAGTTAGGATTAGGTTTCACAAGCAAAGTGAATATAGGTATAAAGTTATGGAAAGATAAAGCATTTCACCCTTCCCCAATGAGGAATAAAAGAATTTTTTTTTTTCGTTATTCACTTTTAGTTTTGGAGTAATGGATATAAACAGTCCATGTGGAAATTTTTTGTCCCCTGTGTTATCTATTTCTCAACCCACACGTTGCTTTCTTCTCACCCAACTTTTCCACCATTTTCCACCGAGTACATTTTCTTTTTTTAATTTCAACTTTTTCATTGAATCATCACCAACAATGTATATCCATTTACACCAATACTAACAAAGATTGTAAAAAAAATTAATATATTTAATCATATCATATTGTTTATAAATCGAACTTAGTGGTGAATACCGGAGTAGTTTGTTTGTGACAAGTAGAAAGTATGTGAGAGTAGTCACAAGCGTAGGGAAGCATTTTGGGAAGTACTTTCACACATGTTATTTTGGACATTTATTTTAATTTATTAACGAAAACATGTTTAAATAAGATAAAATAATTGTGATTTTTTAGTTTTGCTTATGAATCGAAGCCTAAATTTTTATATTAAATTATCAAAACATATAAATTATAATGAAAAAAACAATGGGAGATTAGCCTTCGTGTGTTTCAACAGTGAAGGACTTTTGACAATGGTGAATGTTTCGCGTTCGCAAGTGTAGTAATGATCATCTTCGCAATGCAAGAATGATTTTCGTTCAATAAAGAACCAAAGTGAATTAATAAACGAAACTGAAAAAAAAAAAACAAATTTTCGCATATCCAATAGTTCAAAAATGAAATGTAGTGATGTCTTGTTTATTCGCGTTCGAGCATTGAGTGGTGTGGAGGCTGTGAAGTGCTTTGCATTTGTAGGGAGATATATGATGTTTGTTTTTGAACGAGTGACGATAACGAAATGAAAAAAGAGAGACAAAAGATATAAACATGTGAGATGACCTTCCCTTTCGAACAAGAAACGATGAACGAATGAAATGAAAAGAAAAAAACAAAAGATATGAACGAGTGTGATAACTTTTGTTTTTGTAAGAAAAAATTGAAAATCTTGGAGATGTGAAAATGAACTTTGCATTCTTCGAAAAAAAAATGAAAATGAATTTCACATAATAGCGTTCAAATAACTGATAAAATAGCTTGTTGAAAATTTAATTTAATAAAAAGTAGACTTTATTTTTATCAATAATCGAAGCTTATTATAAAATATTCTTCGATTTTACTAATAACAAGGCATAAAAAATGATATTTTAAGAATTTATAATATCTTTTTCTTTGATTATTTTGACAAACGAAACTTACTCCTATTCTTTAGAGAAAGTATAAAAGTAAAAAGGGTTAAATATGTTTTTAGTCCCTAAACTATCAAGCGATTTTGTTTTTAGTCCCTGCTCAGAACTTTGATGGTTTTTAGTCCTTATAGTTTTGAAACTCTGAGTATTAGTCCTTAAAAATGGACGGTGTTAAGTTTTTGTCGATCTGGCAAACGGCGATGCCCAGCTGTGCTCTACACTCTCTGCCACGTTGCTGACCAATAAGAATCTCACGCTGGCCATTCTCGTTCTTCCTCAAACGCCCTTCTTCATCGTCTTTCTGTGTTTTCTCAATGCCTGTTCTTCTGTCTTCGCCACCCATTTGAACAACAACACCGTCAGCCTCACCAGTGACCTCGCCGTCCCAAACTCCGCTGCTGGCAGAGCGCTTTACTCTGACCCCATCAGATTCCGGCAACAAGGGTCCCCTTCTCTGGCGACCTTCTCCACTTTCTTCTCCTTTTCTGTCACCAACCTCAATCCATCCTCTGTTGGCAGCGGCCTCGCCTTTGGTGTGGGTTAGATGAGAGAAAAAAAAATTGCATGGATTAGTTGAGATAATATATTAGCGTGCTTGGTAAGTGGGTATGTATTAAGGAAAAAACTTGTGTAAATGGTGCGTGAGGTAAGTCCAATTCAGTCTTTGTGGTTTTAAAAAAGAGCATTAAGGTAAGTTAGAAATGGGAAATCGTCAGAATTTTGGCAAGACATGGATAGGTCTAACTCCCTTTAAACATTTTTTCCAAGGTTTTATCAAACATCAGAAGACAAGCAAGCATTTTTATCTTTGAAAAGGGGGATTGGAAAAGGGAACAATGGTGTTGAAACTAGAAGTGGCGCAGGGATATGTTTTTTGGGAGGTAGATCTCTTGGATATTTCAAATCTCATTTCTTACCGAACAAAGGAGCCTTGTGTAGAATTTTTTTTTTCTGCAATTTTGTGTAGAAACATTTGGATGAGTTTTGTGTCTCACGAGGTGAAAGTTTTCTCTTGGAGACTATTCCTTTACGGGTTGCCCACTAAAGTTGCTCTTTTTAGAAGACATTTTTTTTCTCATGATCGCTGACAAACCTTATGCTGTTTTTGCTTTAGTCATCCAGAAGATTGCTAGCATCTGTTCTTCTTATGTTCTATAGCTTCTCTACTTTGATATCATATGTATGCTTGGACATGTCTTCACACAGTTCTCTACCAGTGTTTGGAGAAACTCATTTTCCTCTAAAAGGAAAAAGGGTTAAGAAGGCTCGGTACCTAGTGTGGCATGCATTGGTGTGGTCTATTTGGTCACTCTGCACGACTTTGTTATTTTTCAGCAAGCTTGATCTTTATTTGGTGGATTTATTAAGGTTCATTCTTGGTCTTGGTTAAACTTTCTGGTCGGCAAAAAGCTAATTTCTTTTTCAGATTGGTACATCAATCCTATATCTTGTCTCTCCTGCTCATCATGACATTTTCTTCTACAATTGGTTGGTGTCAAACATTGAACTTCCCGATCATATGAATCAATGTCGCCGAAGAAACCTCTAGCCTATTCAGAGTAAAGCGCTCTGCCAGCAACGGAGTTTGGGACGGCGAGGTCACCGGTGAGGCTGACGGTGTTGTTGTTCAAATGGGTGGCGAAGACAGAAGAACAGGCATTGAGAAAACACAGAAAGACGATGAAGAAGGGCGTTCGAGGAAGAACGAGAATGGCCACGTGAGCGTGAGATTCTTATTGGTCAGCAACGTGGTAGAGAGTGTAGAGCACAGCTGGGCATCGCCGTTTGCCAGATTGACAAAAACTTAACACCGTCCATTTTTAAGGACTAATACTCAGAGTTTCAAAACTATAAGGACTAAAAACCATCAAAGTTCTGAGCAGGACTAAAAACAAAATCGCTTGATAGTTCAGGGACTAAAAACATATTTAACCCAAGTAAAAATTGTATTTTGAAAATATGTAACACGTTTAAGCTTTAGTTATGAAACAATCAAATTATTGGACTGACGGTTAATTTCAGGTTTCAGTTTTATTAAAAACCCAAACTTAAAAAATTTCTATAAGTTTGGCAGAACCGAAGGCTATTTTGATTATGTTTTCAATACTCGGAGAAAAGCTGTAGAAATAGAAGGAAAGTAAAAGGAATGTGCTCCGATCCAAAACCAAAAGGAATCTTTTTATAAAAAAAAAAATGAACTGTGATGTGACAGAAACAAATGTAGTTTTGCTGTAAAAAACACAAGAAAATGTCACTACACAACAGACACAAGAGACACACCCATCCATTTAATAAATTTTGACTCGTCTATAAACCCTGTCACACCATGTCACCGTCCAAACCCTACCTCACTTTTATGCTACCATACATAATAAAATCAATTTTTTCACACCAAAACCATATAATATCACTCAGAAATTCTTGTTATTAACGATCTTGTTTCCAAATAAGGTAAATTTCATTTCTTCATCATCATCACCACAAGGATTTCAACTCTGCAAGAGTGTAACCTTGCAAGACATGACCATGACCAACCACGTACATATTCCTAGACTCTTCCACGTTGCAATTGTATGACACGTCAAATCCTAAAGATGAATATCCATTATTTAATCATATATGCTTTTTAATTGGTACTGCCTATTTCTTTAGGCGAACATGCTTATATATTATAGTTCCAGTAATTTCCAAATACTCACATCTCTCTGTGTTCTTTCTCTGGGAAACACAACATTTGTATATTATAATTATATATAACTATTATATCTCAATGTTAATTCGAAGAGATAAGTATGTGTGTGTGTATTAACAGTGTAGGACTACGTACGTATATTCTAATGTTGAAGCTCAGGATTATTGATGAGAAATTATGTATGTTTATGTTTAATCTTTTATATATGATCTTGATATCTTAATTATAGTGTGATAACTTTAACCATCGTTTAATAAATTGATAAAATACTTGAATACATTAGATGCTATTGAATATTATTGTTATGGTGTTAATCTTTAATTAGATTTCTTGTTTTCTAACTTGTCCCTCTTACCGACAGTCCTTAAAAGAAAGTATATAAATGAAGTAAAGTTATTTGGATTCATCAAATACATAAATTCCTAACACTCATGTTGTAACCAGATCAGAAAAGAATTATAAAAAAAAAAACAATATTTAGTAAAAAGAAAATAAGAAAAAAATTAACTTTAGAATTAAATTTAACTTTGGAAAATCAATTATCGGAGAAAATATTAAAAATAAAAAAAATGAGACACTAAAAAAAAAAGCGAGAGTCCGAAAAGCTATTAATAAAACATAGAAATAATGATTTTCAATGAAAATTAGTTTTTTTTTTTCTATATTTGTAAAATAGTAATAAGTATTTTGCAATAACTCTATATGCTGCAAGATATTTGAGCAAGCAACAAATGATTTTGTTATTACTATATCATTTATGTTTATATATGTAAGTTACCATATTTGTCATAATTTTGAAGTTATGAGTGCTATAAATAAGAATAAGTTATTTTTTTATCTTATATTTTAATATATTGATTTATTTTATTTTTAATATTTGAATAATGTAACCATTTCATATAACATGTAATTTCAAACTCTAAAAACATGTTTAGAAAGTGATTCTTGATATTATTTTTAATCAAATTGACTGATATAACAAAATTCCAAGCATTACAATCTTAATATAGTAATTTATTCGATACTTAATAAATATTCATAGACTTTATTAAATAATAAACTTATATCAGAAAACCGTTACAGAAATATCTTATTAAAGGAATGAAAAAAAAATTAATCATGCATGTATTATTTAATTAAAGCCATTTATTTATTTCTACTTTAGTGATTATAACAAATGGAAAACACATTACTTAATTAGAAATTCCAATCGATAAACATTGACTAATATTTCTTTATGATTATAATACTTCTACTTTAAAAAAGAAAACTACAAAACATCAAACATTCTCTATCTCTTATTAGATTTTCATTTTAAATCTTCTTCGTTTTCTCTTTTGTAATATTTAAAAAACTTTGTTTTAGTATTTTTAGTTTCTTTTCTTTCTTACTTTTAATTAATTCCTTTTTTTTATTGTTTTGTTTATATTTTATTAATAAAAATTGGATATTTAGAAGCCTAACACGTCATTAAAGTTAAAGAGGCTTATAAAAGTTGATTTTTCTAATGTGAATGATTAATGTTGATAACCAAGTCAATATGTTCAAACTCTTTGTAGAAAAAAGAAACTATTTAATCTAAATAAGGTTCGATACATCATAAAACACTTAAACGACATGATGAGACTTATCATATAAAGATTATGAGTTTGTTTGTCCAGATTACTATGCCGACATATCTTTGATATTGTGCAATCCTCTTATATATATAAACATCATGATTAAGAAGTTTCAAAATTGAATGAAGTCTAAAATCAAATCTTTTGATGGATCCTCACAAACCTAGCTAGAGTATTATTTTCACGTAATTAACGCCAATTGAGATTTACTCAAAAGTCATCACTAATAATATCACTAATAATAGAATAATGTTATTGCTTATACTAGAAGGATTTTGGTAGTGATTATTTTGTACATTATATTTCGATTTAACAATATAAACATATTAATACAAGTTAAAAAATGTAATTTTTTTATTTTAACGATTAACCGAAACCTAAACTTTTATATTAGGTTTTAGCCTTTTTCACAACAGAAGTATAAAATCATAAATAAATAACGAAAAATAAATAAAAAAGGTAACCAAGATTTGATTTAGCTAATAATCAAAGTTTAATCCTTTTCTGATTTAATTTTAATTTAAAGAGATATTATGCTTCAATTTTTCAAATAATGGAAGTTTAACCCTCTTAAAATTAAATAACTAAGAAAAAGATTAGACTTTAATTATTACTAAAATCAAAATTTAATATTCTTTTTATGTTTCAGTTTAGGTAATAACTTAAGCCTATAGATATTTTTTTAAATACTTTATTTTGGTTTTTTGATGTCTACATATCACACCTAGACATAATTATAATAAGTCAGAACCAACATATTATATAATTGATATCCATAATCAATCAAAATTTATATACAACAATATGATATAGATGTTTCTTTGAGTACAATAGATGTTTCAATATTAAATAATTTACTAGTAAATGTGATAAATATTATTATACATTTCTATTATATATTTCGCACAAGTTATCCTTACATAGTTTATGGACTTATCAGGAATTGGTATATGACTCTTGAATTTATATACAAAAGACAATCATTTCAATTATAGTGTGCAAAAAGATAAAGTTGTAAAGTATTTGATTTAATGCAATTATTACTTTCCCAACCAGATGTAATATGAAAATGAACAATGATTGTCATTCATTGCATTACATAGTAATCAAATTCATATAAGCTAGTTTGTTTATTACATTACAGTATATTATACAATTATAAATAATTGAGGAAGAAAAACAATTAAAAAAATTATATAGACTAAAATAACAAATCTGGAGGGACAATCATACAAACTTTTTTGCCTTAGTAGTTGATTTCTCTAACAACATGTTATGTCCAACAATTGAACTATGAAAAAAAAAGGAGTTTTTTAGGATAATATGTAAACTTAGTTGAACCGACATACAATGGAGTCACCACATCAGTAAACATCGTCTCATACACATGTGTTTAGGCAAAAGCTTATGTGTCAACATCGCAAATGATGTCCTTTAATTTGTCTTCTTTCAGTCGATCTTCAATGGCGGAATTGATAACATGTTTAGTCTAAGAGACAATTGAAAGTCTATTAATTTGTCAGGTCATGTCCATGTTGTATAACTTCGAAGGAAACCATCACTAAGGTGTTCTCTAATTTTGGTTGCATTCAAATTTCTTCCATTCAAACAATTAACACAAGGACATCTAAATTTCACTTCATCATCACTTTTACCCTTATTACGTTGAACAAATTGTATAAAGTCTTTTACTCCTCTCTCATACTCAACATTGATGCGTGATGAATTAATTAGATATCGATCCATATGTATATATACTAAAATTGTGTGAAATTTTTTAGTAATTTGTAAATGACTGAAGACCTCACTTTTGTATTCAAGATGTGATCTTATCTAGGGATGGCAACGGGGCGGGTTGGGCACGAGTAGTGCCTACCCGCAACCCGACCCGTTGGATAAAACTGTACCTAGTACTCGACTCGCTACCCATGCGGGTACCCGTTTAAAAGATACCCACGGGTATTTTAAAACCCGCGGATACCCACAAAAAATACAAAAAATATATATTTAATACATTTTTAAAATAAAATTTAAATAAAATTACAAAAATATATACTTAATACATTTTTAAAATAAAATTTAAATAAAATTACAAAAAATATATATAATATAATATAAAATAAATTTAATATAAATTAAATTTTAATTTTAATTAAATTTAACCTAATAAAATATAATTTTATTTTATTTTTAATTAAATTTAATTAAAAAATATATAAATTATTAAACTTTTTTAATTTTTTTTGCAGGTAACAGGTACCCGCGGGGCGGGTAGTATACTACCCGTACTCGACCCGTTTAGAAACGGGTATTAAAATACCCGTTACCCGCAGATAGTAACTACCTGTCGCGGATTTTACCCGCGGATAAAATTGTCATCCCTAATCTTATCTCGTTGATGAAGATTTACTTCTTTTAGTTTATTGCTACATATCAATTTTAAACAACATAACTTAAATTTCACAAATTTTTGTGCATTTCATATTAGCCTTTAGATTACACGAAATGAAAGTGATTATCAATCAAAATCAAATATGCACTAAAGATCAATACAAAATATAGTTGACAAATATTTATGAATTTTAAGTTTTGCATTTTAAAACAATATGGACTAATAAACTATGAAAAATAATTAATCTTTTTAAACTACCCAATCAAACATTAATTTTTAAAAAATATAATTTCTTCTTAAAACATAGAAACAATAAATAATTTGTGGATTAAATTTTAAACAAAAACTAAGACTAACTCAAAATGATATTAAATAAACAAAGCTTAAACATATATAATTACGAATTATAAAAAAACAAATAATGCTAAATATATCGAACATAAAAAACACATTAAACATTAAAAAACATACTTTAATATAAAATCAACGTTGTTAAAATAAAAAATTATGTATTAATATCCATTTGACAGATTAAATACTTCATAAATAAAAATTCATAAACTATTCTAAAATATCGAATATATACTTATGTTTGAAATATAGATACATAATTCAAATTAAAATACGGTCAGTATTAAAAAAATAACAGTTATCTTACTATAATATGTCCCATAGTTCCATGTTTAAACGAAAATAATGTGAATTAAAAATCATAAAGTAAAAGAAAAAATGAAATTAAAAAAGGAATATAAGAGAATAAAATGGCATCGTTTTGGAAAATTGTTTAAAATAGAGATGATATAGTTGGTGGCGGGGTTGGTGGTGATACATAAATAAGATGTCAGATTGCTAAGAAAAAGAAAATGAAAGAACATCATATGTCTGTGCCTGTTTCAACTATTTGATACTGCTCAAAAAATATGGTGGGCTTAGCGACGGTTTCACTCTGACAAATTTTGTGAATGTGTCTATATTCAGAGGAGACAGAACAAATCAGTCCTTGCATGTAAAAACATTTGCATTAATTTCCTTTTTCACATTATTTTTTTTTCTTCTAGAGTTCATATTTTGTTATTGTTATTTGTTTTGATAGGGATTTGTAGGAGACTAACTTTTTTTTTTTTTATGTTTTCTAATGTTTGAGTTATGTGTCAGTTTAGTTGGATTTTTGAGTGTGAGAGTGTTTTTTGCATATTCTCCATAGTCCAATCCAACGACATCTAGAATCTAACCAAACGACGTACGTAACTCAAGCATTGAAAAGTAGCAAAATCACGTTAGAAAATTTAGTCTTTCAGTTCTACAAATATCTACCAAACATTATTTATGTTCTTTGATTTTAAATTATATAATTTTGATATATTAAAAAAGTTAATATATTTTTAAGGATTAAATTTGGATAATTTTGTTTTTTCCTAAATTTCAATTCGTCTTGTCTCTATCTTTCTAAATTTCGATATCTAAATTTTATTATATAATCTTAACTTTTTTATTTATTAAAGAATGGACTAACATTTAGTATTAAACAGACTCAAACGCTAACTTGTATTATCATTTGACATATTAAAAAAAGTTAATAAATTAAATTAAAAATATTATATCTATTTATTCTTAAAATTTAAAGAAAGTTTGATCAGAGACAAATTTTAATTTAATTTTAAAAACCTAAAAATATATTTAATTTTGATTTTTCTGTTTTTTGAGAAGTGAAAAAGTAATTGAAAGTGAATAATCTTAGACATCCTTGGTTCATATTCCTCTTCATAAGATGAATGGTATGGAGGCAGTTTGGCATAAGGCTTACAATATAATGGCCCCATCTGTCCCTTCCTTCTTAATTAGAGATACAAGTTAGAGATACAAGTTGCCGTTCATTTCTAACACTTTAAACATGGCCTGTCCAAACACTGTACTTCTCCAACTCTTCAAATTCATCCATTGTCTTTTTTTTTTCCCTTCTTTTTAACTCAATTTAACTCCCAAAATTTAATCAAATTCAATCATTTATAAAAAAATATCACAACCAAGTTCTCTAACACTTTTACAATAAATATAATATCATAATTTATTATATAATTTATCTGATCATGTGTAAGCGATACATACAAAATAACCATTATGTCTAACTTAACATATTATATAGTGTATAACATATAACAAGAATTATCGGCTTGTCATACATTCTTTTTTTCTAATATTATCTTTAATTATAACTATTTTCTTCATATATAAATAAATAAATAAATAACCTATCATCACTAACTTCATGCAATTTCATTCAATTTTTATTTTTCAATATCTCTTCTAGATTGGTTACACTTCTCCAAAACTGTTTTCTGAAAGGATTTTGAGAAAAAAAGAAGAAAAAACTAGCAAAGGTGCAGAGAACAAAACAAGAGGGGTTGAACTAATGGCAGCTTTTTATGTACTTCCATATTTTTTTTTTTTCAATTTTCATAAATTCTTGTATTTAAAATTATACCATCCAAAATATAAACTTTGTGTTTTAAGATGTATAATTTAAAATGTATTTTTTACTTTATATTTTAAAAAATATAATTACATTTTAAATTATGTAATTTGAAATATATTTTTTATTTAATATTTTAGAATGTGCAATCTAAAATGTAAAAGTTTAAATTATATATTTCAAATTTCAAAATTTTATGAACGTGCAGTTTGAAACAATGGAATGTAGTAAGAAATGGCACTGAATAACAGATCCTTGTTAGTTAGAGGTATATATAAGGCCTTTGAATCAAGTTGGGCTGGGAAAAATGGGCTCGTTGGTCCAATTTCGACCCAATTGAGGTAAGGTTGTGGGCCTCATCAAACATTGCAACCCGTATTAATTAGACTGATAGGTTAAGTCAGATAACCAATATATAACAACAAAATTTCAAGGGAAGCTAAACATCCAAAATGATTAAAGCCAAAAGTAGTTTAAAAAACAAGAAAATGATTATATTACACAGTGCGTTCAGAAAGTTTATAAAAACAATAATTCAGAATGATATATAAAATTCAGGAACAATAATTGCTTGCAACTGAAAGAAAATTGACTTCAATTTTCTTTTTTATTTTTCTGTAATTGTAATACAAATTAAAAAATTACAAAGCTGAAATATACTCTCTTGACGGGGAAGATTGGAATAATGCATAAATCGGTAATTAGGGCTATATGCTTGCAATGGTACAGTTGAAAATGCATTTGTGTGACCACAATTTTGAAGTCAACTCAAGCAATTTGATTCTTTTTTTTTCATTTTATTTTATTTTATTAAGGAGTTTAGAGGAATAAAGGGAGCAAAGTCAACTATAAAATTGACATCTTGTGTCTCATTGTCCAATTGTAAAGCCATAATATAACCCAAATTTTCACATCACCAATTACTTTCACACTTTCGTTTGTAATCCTTTTGTCTTTAATGCATGGATTTTCCATAACATTGTGGTACATAGCTCGTAAAGCAAACAAGAAAAGAGATCCAAAACTTTTCAACCACTCTTTCTTAGATTTTACATTCTCAAAACTTATTTAAAGATCTTTTTTTTGAATATAAATGAGTTCAAATTCTTAAGGAATAAAAATAATAAAAAGTTGTTATATATATAAAAAAATATCAATAAACATTAAAATATATCTTTAGTTTCTTAATTGGAATACAAATTTAAATTTGTCTTTATCCAAAATTTTTATAATTTAGTTTTTAAACTCTAAAAATGAAAGAATATAATTCTTTTAATTTAATTAGGCTAAAAAATTTTAACCAGTGAAATGCATTTTCTAAATAACATTAAAATTACAACACGTAAAATGATGTAAATAATTCAAATATTATTATGAAAGGAAGTTGACATGTAAAAAAAATAATTTAATTAAATTAAACAGAATACATTCATTATACGAAAATCTAACATAAAGAAATTCTAATTTTATATCAAAGTTTAGAGATTTAAAAATATATTTATTCCTTTAAATTTGATATTAAAGATGATGTGGGTTAACATTTTTTTTTCACATGGTATATAATGACTGTAAGAAAGAGATGGAATGTGAAAAGGAACAAATTGAATGCAAGTTGCATAATGAAGATGAAACTGTGGTAGTACCTGCAGACGGTTCTCCTATATTCTGATCTCTCAAATATATGAACAACAGCAACCACATTGACACCATGCACGATGGTCCCTTCTGGCTAGTTTTTGACTTTCTCAACATATTCTTCTATCTTTCTCAACATTTCATTGGACAAAAAAGTTATGGGCACTGAGAAGAAGTCTTATGGATATGATACCAAGTAATAATAACACATTTGATTGATAACAAGGAATAAATAATGCACAAAACCATTTTCATATTTTTTGTCACATGGTCACTAACATTGAAGTGTGTGGTGTAAGTTGAGCTATAAATAGTGGATCTGTGAGTGATTGCTAACACATAGCAGAAGACAGATTTAGATCAGAGAAGAGGTCTTGCATGTAGACAAGAGTCATGTTAATAGCCAAGGATGACTTGCCTAGTTTTTCCATTCTAAGGGACTTTTTCATTTTTCATAATAAGATATTGAGATCCTTGTTTGGTAAATTGGCAAGTTTCCATGGCTATTTGCTTCTCTCTTGTCTTACCTGTTAGACCTTCTTCACTCTTATCATATGCTGCATAATCCATGAAACCTCATCAATCAATGTGCTGCATTTGCTTCTCATTGCATCATCAACTCTAAATGGTATGTGACAATCTTCACTTCTACTTTCTTTTCATTAGTTTTTCAGTAAATCATTCTTTACATTATGTTTCACTAATAATATGTTCTTTTGTATCATTAAAATTTAATGAAAATAACAGATTTCAAAATCTTATTTCTTATTTAATCATTCTCATTTTATCTTGTAGTTTTTAATAAATTTTATGTTAGTAACACTGATCAAATCAACTAACTAATTATAGAGAATCTTAAAAAGAACATATGGTGACATTTTATATTATAATGATTTCATGTCATGTTTCTCTTACTTTATATGCACATATATTATTTTTCTAGTACTCAAGGTTGATAATATATAATATGTTTATGTGGATGATCCTATAATAGTGATATGATAATTAATAAGAATTTCTAAAACGAATTTTTATACCATTTTTAAAATTTAGATATAATTAAAATTTAAATCGATTTCATAAAATGAGTTTGTAAAAAGAGAATGGATCTCCTGTTTGTATACATTATTTGGGAAGTGGGATTTTATATATATATAAAAAATTAATTAACTTTTATTTTCAATATGGAAATAAAGTTGTTCAAGTAATTGTTTTAAATTTCACAATGAAGTAATTGTTTTCTCATTTATGCCATAATTTGTTTTAAATTTTGTTCAAGTAATTCTGAAATCCTTTTCTAATTTTCTTTTATTATCTTATCATTTATGTGTATTTATATATGTATGTATTTATATATGTATGTGTTTATATATGGTTTTCATGGTTTAATTAATATCAGGTTTTTGGTTTTGTTGTTAATGTTTTGAAAGAAAGAAATCTTTATTTCATGAAATTAAAATTGAATTGTGGTTGGAAAATACTTTTGGACTTCGAATCTAAATCAAATCACTCAATAGTTTTAATTTTTAGGAGTAAATTTAAAGTTGTTGACATTAAAATTCTTGATCTTTTAAGGTAAGGATGTTAATTTGTACATGTTGAGATTCTTATAATTTTAAAGAATAAAGAATTAACTTGGAACGAAATAGGGAAGTCAATGATATTTAATTGAACGAAATCATGTATATTCAAGGAGCATGTTGCATAATTGGTAATTAGATGAAATTCAATGCAATTATCTTTCTCATTGTTATTTAATATTTGTGTTGCGTTTGCATTTTCTATTTTAACGTTTTTTTTTTCCTTATTGAAATCATATTGAATTTCTGTATAAACGTATTTAATTTATACAGAAGTTTGTTGATCATGGTTATTTTTTCAACCAACAGTACAAATGTTATTTTTTTTTTCATTTATAAGCTAGTATTATTTCTCAAATGATATCAGTCAACGTTGCTTATGTTAACATCAGTTATGTTTCTCAAATATATCAAATACTATTTTTTTTACCTTAATTAGGTAATTTTTGTCAATTAGGATTTACTTTTGGGTAGTTGATCGTTGTTATTTTTTTTTTATGAATAGCAAAATCATTTTATGGTCAATTTTTTTTATGGACATGAGTTTAATAAACAACCCAAAAATAACACTACATGAAGTCGATCGAAAAAGAAAATTTGTTGACACGATCATTTTTTTTATAAGATAAAAAAAGTTTAATCAATATCGACTAATACTTTTATTAAATATTATTTAATATTAAAATAATATCATTTTGGTATCTAAAATATTTCATTTGAATAAAAATATTAAAATTTAATAAATTTGAATTGTTTTATTAAAACAAGATGTTTTTAAAATGTAATCAATTTGAAATGAAAATTGAATTATTTTAGCTTCGTTAAAATTGTGAAATTTTTGTTGAGAGAATCAGTAAAGATAAAAAAACACTGTAATCCCCATATTACAGAGCAAGTAATAAAGAACATGTCTTTATTTTCTTATCAGATCGTGTCAACTAGCCTTCATATACGTTTTAAATTCAAGACTTTCTCTAATAAATTTTATCGTTAAGAATACCCTTCCCCAATACTACAGAAAAGCAATTTCATCTTTAAGAATACCTTTCTCCAGACTACACAAACAAAAACAATTCGTTGTGTTTGTGACCATTTTTCTAGAAAGATTGTTGTAACTCCTTACCAAACTTGAACAAAAGCAATTACAAGCAATTAAAGTGTCTCATCACACAGTTTCTCTGCAGAAATTTTATGTTGACTGAAAGTGGAAAATTTAATCATGGAATTTTGTAAATGACGATTGATAAAAGGATTAAAAAACAAAAGATGGAGAAAGTTTCGTACACCGTATTCACAGTGGACAGACAAAGCAGAAAACATGGTGGGAACCAAAAGGGTCTACCCCTAGTTACTTAGAAAGTCACATGTATACATGATACTTTACAGGTATCTCATTTATAATAAGGATCAAAGTTGAGTCTAGCCAAATCAGTGACTACGTATGGGGTACCTTCTACTGAAAAGTCATATCATGTTCCCAAGAGTCAAGCATACCAGTCAAGGCATGATTTCAACTAGAGGTCAGTTGTTGCAAGAGGTTCAAAATGAAACTGTTGCAAGAGGTTCAAAATGAAACCTACTCAATACTGACAAATTTCAGGAGGCTACTTGATGGTGATGTAGCGATTGGTTCCATGTCTGGCCCAATACTCCTTAAGATCTAGTGGTATTGATAAATCATGGCCTTCTAACACCAACCTGCTGAGAAGTCTGGTAAAAACACTTCCACTCATCTTTCGTCCTCCAATGCGAGCATGGCGTTTGTTTGGAAGTTGTGGTAATGGATGCATAGACAATGTTGTGGTACAACAAGATGACTGCCATCCACCATTCCCCCATTTGTAGCACTGTCGTGGTATGCCAGTACATGTGCAAACTGGAACTGGCATGGTAGTTTCATCAAATTTAACCAAATTCAGGCCAACATCTTGCCTATGCCATTCAGATCGGATTTTTGTACCTTCAAAAGAAGCCTTCCTGTTTAAATCCTCGCCCATTTTCTTTACTTTGTAGGGTGGGTTTGATGCCTTAGAACCAATGACCTTGTTCTCCTTTGTTCTCTTTGCTTGATGAGATTTGACAACTTCAGAAGGTATAACTGTAATTGGGGAGGCATCCTTTGTTTTGTACGCAGCTTCAGACATGATACACAGATGGTTTGAAGAATGATGAATTCGTTTTGATCCACATTGAATTCCACTGCCAAAAGGGAAGGTAACAGAACTGTTCCGACTCTGAAGAGCTGCAAGGGCATTATCCCGTTCCAAAATAGCATTATCTCTTTGAACAAGTGCTTCATCCCTCTGTCGAATGGCTTCATCTCGAGCAGCCAAGGCTTCATTCTTTTCAGATATTGCAGCCTCCAGTTCAAGCTCTAGAATAGCAGCCTGCCTTTCAGCCAAAATGGACCTAATCTTCTTATTCATAACCAGTGCATTTGGCTCTTTCACTTGATGCTGGGAACCAGTATTCCACTGCAAATGCAAAATCCAATTCAACTAATGAATAAAGTGACCAGTAGTGCAAAGCTGAAAAAAAGAAAGATCACAAATTCATGTATTCTATTTACCATGGAATGTGGTCCTCTGTAGTAGTCCATCTTATGTCTGTCATTTTCATTTTGACGGCCATCCTCCATTTTTCATCCAGAGGATTTTGCAACAGATGTGATAGTTGAAGTCAAGAAATCATGGATTTAATTAATCAACAATCTTCAGGTGAAAGGAAACTCCTGTTAACAATGAGAAAAGAAAAAGTGTAGCATTAGGTCAATAAGCAAAGAAAATAGACATCAACGTTCCCAAACATTGTTCTAATACAATCTGAAAAGAATTTAGCAAACTTTGACTGCTAAATAGTTCTTTATTTTATCTTGCACACTACAGACAGAAGTAGATACAAAGAAACCATTTATTGAACAAAAACTCAGGCGTGAAGTGGAGATTCCACCAGTCTCCAACAAGAACTGCACTCAACCTTCCCTGTTTCAATTTTATCAACTATAGATTTATATGGTGGAAAGTAGACAGTGAAAAACTTAATTTCTGTTGCTTGTAGATAAAATTCATTTAACCAAAATGACAATTTTTTACATACCACAAACACCAATGTACATTATAAAGCAGATATGATGCAACGTTGAGAAATAGACATTAATAAAAAAAAAGTAATTAACTAGATATAAACTCTTCATTTAAATGTTTGGCATTTAAAAGGACCATCAAAGCTTGAACAGAAATAACTTAGTCAAATCCATACCTAACCACAATCCTTTATTCTAGCACAAGGAAAAAGGCAATGCCCAAACATTTAGAACTTTCAGACTTTAAAACTTCCAACAGACTCATGTGTTATGCACTTAAAAACAT